>NC_057813.1:615604842-615758529 GCF_018294505.1 Triticum aestivum
TCAATACCGAGCTCCCCGGGATTTCCTATTTGGCGCATATGCGCCCGCTTGCGAACCGGCGCCTGAAGCGCTCGCGCGATGGGCCGGCCCAATAGTTTTTTTCTTCTCCGTTTTAATCAGCAAAAAAACCTGTGTTAGCTGTGATTCAATCCAGGAACCTCCTGCACGTAGTACCGCAGGTGCAACCAGCACGCTAACCCACATTATTTATTTAGAATGAACTTTTATTTTCCTTTACCCTTTTCCTTTTTACCTTTTTCTGTTTTTCTGTGTTAGTTTTCTTTAACTTTTTTTTTCAATTCGATGAACTTTTTCAAAATCATTGAAATTATTTTCAAATTCGATGAACTCTTTTCTAATTCGATGAACTTTTATCGAAACCAATGAACTCATTTCAAAATCCGATAAACTTTTTATCTAAATCAATGAACTTTTTCAAAATTCATGAACTTTTGTGAAAATCGATGAACTTTTTTGAATTTTCTTGAACTATATTGAATTTCGTGAACTTTTTTGATCCATGAACTTTTTTCAAACTCGTGAACTTTTATGAAAATTGACAAACTTTTTTCAATTTTCTTGAACTATATTGAATTTCGTGAACTTTTTCAATCCATGAACTTTTTTCAAACTAATGAATTGTTTTAAATTCGTTAATTTTTCTGAAATTAGTGGATCTTTTCAAATTTATGAACTTTTTCTTGAACTAGTGAACTTTTTTCAATTGTCGTGAGCTTTTTTTTAATATCTGAACCATTAAATTTTGAAACAATTGCGTGAACTTTTTTTTAATCTGGGAACTTCTAAATTTTGGACCAGCGCAGCTGTAATTATACTTAAATAACATGCAGTACCAGTGGTAAGTATTATGAGGTGGCTGCAGTGGCTATAGAAGCGTGTGCAGGATGCAGCGGCGCGAGTTCGAATCCCCAACGCAATAAACATTTTTCCTAGGATTTTTTGTTGCTACTGCTTTGTTCTGGGCCGGCCCAGCGCGGGGCGCTGCAGGCGCCAGGAGCTCGAACGGGCGCCTGCAGCGCCGTATAGGAGCTCCCGAGCTCCCCTGCTTCCCAGGGACTATTTCTCGCTTATAGCAAGTAGGCATGTATATTCGGCTCAAGGTTATTTTTGCCTTGCATTGTAATGGGACGCCCATTTCTTCTCGTCGCTTTACTGGTTTACTGTCGGTTTTCAGCTGCTTTTCTCTTGTTCTTCTTTTTCCATTTTCTTTTGTTTTTTTCTTTCAGTTTTTTTGTTTCTTCACCGGTTTCTTTTTTTTGTCAGTTTTTTTTTCAAAAATAAATAAATAATTGTTTCTGTTTTCACACTTATGCATCGAGGTTGTCACTGGTTTCTATCGTTTCACACTTAGTTTCTTCTAATTTTCTTTAGTTTCTATGTTTTTGTTCCTTTTTATATGTTGTCTTTAAATTCCTTAGTTTTCACTTGTTTCTTTCTTTTTTATCTTTTTATGTATTTTCCTTTTATTTTTCTGATTTTACTTTGGTTTTTCAATGCTTTGTGTTTTTAGTACATCTGGTACATGTATCGTAATATTTTATGGAACATCACATTGATCTATAATTTTTTCGATCCGGGAAAAATGAAATTAATACTATATAAGGCATATGTGTTTTAGACACCATCCGAAGCAATGGTTTATAAACTTCAAAAATATATAATAATCTATTTTTAATCCATTTGTGAGAAAGTATGAAAAGATCCAGGAGAGTTGAATTTTGGACATCAACAATAAGAATTTTATGAATTGTACAGACGTATTCGTATTAGCCAACAAAAAATTGCCTATCATCTTATCAATATAAATTATTGCAATATTCAAAGTCAAGGAAGTGAAAGAGACATTCTAGGTTGAGGTTCCCATAGGATTGACCCTCGGTGAGGCCTCCTATTCCAAGGAGTTGATTCGGCAAGTTCCTCACACTACCTGGGATTATACAATTTCTTCTTCATGGCACTTATGCCTGATCGTGAGACTGCCTATTACATCTCTAATGGCACCTCAATCTTTGTCTAATGTGCTTGATGGTCCTTTTTCTTCTTTCCCTTTTGTTTCTTTCTCAGGTTTCTTGGGGATTTTTTTAACACAAGTCTACATTTTTAAGATATGTATACATCTAAAATAAATAAATATAAATTTAATATATTTAAAAAACATGATTACCATTTTTTGTATATATTAAAAAATATACATGTTTAACATTTTTAAGTACATGATTTAAAAATATTGATATCTACTTTTTTCATGCATGTTGTACATTTGGCATTCACCTTACACATTTTTTGTATTCATCCGGAATATTTTTTGTAAATTTATTTTTTTTCGAAATAAAACATTGACATTTTTTATATTTAAGTTTTGATGTCTACCTTTTTCATACACATTTAACATTTTTTTATATATTTAAAACATTTTTCTGTACATGTTTAACATTTTTCAGATGTGTGATTTATTTTTTTCAAAATTTTATGAAAATATGATTTCTTTAATACATATTTAAATATTTTTTAATATAAATAAAAGTGAGAAAAAATAATTAGAAAAAAAAAGAAACGCAGAAAAAGAAAGAAAGAAAGAAACGCTTAAGGCCCCGCGCGCTGGGCCGGCCCATTGGCACAGGTGTGGCAGGCAAGCGCTGTACTGGCTCTCTATAAGCGAGGCATAGTCCTGCCCCTGCAGCCTGCTCACCGTGGGGAAAAGTGAACACTCCACTTACAACTTTGTTGTTTTTGGCATGACCCATCTTGGGGTGCATTGAATTTTCTTTTCTGTTGGCACTTTTATTTATTTTAATTATCTTTTGTTTTTCCATTATCCTTTCATAATTTGGTTATTTTCTTTCATTTTTGTTTTCTCTATGCATTTTTGTTTTATTTCCTTGTATTTTGTGCAAAAAAACTCCATGTAGAATCATTCTATAAACCAATGTCTTCAATGCCCTAGCACCTCTGCACGCTTGGCCTGGTTCAGTTCGGCAGCCTTCGCTAGCAACTCCTGATGGGCGACGTGGTGGAGCGCATTTCAATGGTTGCAAGATCGGATCTAGAGTGCTCCGCCTTTGTTGACGACAATTTGTTTGGTGGTGAGGAGGGGGCACTTGGGTAATGATCTGCCATGTTTAAGTGGAGAGATAGTATTATGGACTTCTGAATCAAGATTCAGTGCATTGCTTGAAAAGGTGATCTTAGTCCACACTAATTCTCCTGGTACGGAATTTGTAGTGTCGCCATGGAGAAAAGAGGAGCTTGTTGAAGTGGCACGACTTTGGCTAAATCCTTGGTTTTTTTTTTGAGCCAAGTGCATCCTTTATTCAACTTTCAGAAACATAGGGATACAGATGATATCGGGCAAACTAGTAAGCCACACATGGCGCCCTGAGCTAAGGGAGGCAGCTGCCTTTGCTAAGGCGTGCGCCTCCCCATTATGTTTTCTACTTTCGTAAATAGAAGATACATCGTGAAAGAGCCTCCTCTGATACTTAATGTCATGTAAGATAGCAAAGTATCGGCATGGAACTTCATCCTGTAAGTTGGTCACCACTTCGAGGCAGTCTGATGCGACACGGATGGATTGGACATGCAGGTCCATAGCGAGCGAGAGAGCCTCGCTGCAAGGTTGTGCTTCAAGAACTACGGGGTCAAGGAGGCCGTCATGTATGATGGCAGATGCACCGAGAAACATGCCTCGCTTGTCTCTGCAAATCACCGCAGATGCTGCCCGATCGCCGATCTTCAAGAAGCCACCATCAACATTCATCTTAACCTCATGATTGACGGGTGGAATCCACAAGCTAGATTGCGTCTGGTTGATTGAACTCCCTGAATTTACATGCAAGTCCCCAGGATTTACATGCAGGTCCACGAGATTTTCTTGCTGGCCCTTAGGCTTTGCCTTCTTCTCAGGAATCATCTCCAGCTCCGCCAAAAAAGTGCCAATAAAAACATGAGTGCTCAGTGGGCTCTGGAACTGATTGTCGTGGATGGCGTGGCACCTTGCCCACCATATGGCCCACATCGTAACGAGCACCCGAGCTAAATCCGCCGAGGGTAAAGTATCAACCAGCTATAACATCCATAGCTTCGCACCCTCCGATCTGTTTGATATGATAGTCTCCGTGAGGTCTTCATCCGCAAGTGCCCAAACACACCGGGCCATATGACAATCGAAAAGGGAATGGCGCCAAGTGTCATTTGCCACGTGACATATTGAGCATTCCGCCGAGTCAGCCATGCTACGGTGGTGACGCACCGCACCTGTCGGGATTGAAGTCTTGGCAAGTCTCCAAGCAAAGACTCTGACTTTTGAAGGAACTAGGGCTCCCCACAGCCGGCTCCATGACCTACGGTCGGCCTCACCATTAGAGTGCCCCTCGTTATGCTCAAGCCAGTCCGTTCGTTGCTGCTTTGTTGATGATAACAGTCTGTATGCAGATCGTACCGTAAAGATTCCCTTCCGTTCATAGTGCCATGACCAGAAATCCTCTCGGGCCCTAGAGCTTAGAGGAATATTTAAGATTGCTTCCTTGTCCATCGCATAGAAGTGCTCCTCAAGTGCAGCTCCATCCCAAGTACAAGTGATCGATTTAATGAGGTCCGAAACTTTTTGTGGAGGGTTTAAGGATTTTGGGCAAACTGGACGCAGCTTGAAATCCCGTGGGATCCAGTTGTCGAGCCATATATGTGCATCCTCCCCTGATCCAATCCTCCTTATTTACCCCAGCTTAAGCGTGTCCCTCCCCTCAAATATTGAGCGCCAAACCTGTTACGGATTCTTGCCCAACTCAGCTTCAAGGATTGAGGACGCGGGGTAGTAAATAGCCTGCAGAATCTTGGCACTGAGGGAATTTGGTTCCTGAAGAAGGCACCAGGCTTGTCTAGCAAGTAGGGCCAAGTTGAAAAGCTCGATATCACGGAAACCCATACCTCCCATGAATTTGGGTTGTGTCATGACTTCCTAGGAGACCCATGCGGTCTTCCTCTCACCATTCTTCGATCCCCACCAGAATTTTCGCAAAAGACCATTGATGTGATGACATAAGCCCCGTGGCAGTTTAAAACATGCCATGGAATAGGTGGGGATTGCTTGAGCGACCGATTTGATAAGCACTTCCTTTCCTCCAACTGAGAGTGTTTTTTCCATCCAGCCCTGGACTTGCTTCCAAATTCGGTCTTTTAGATATTTGAAAGACCCCTCCTTCGATCTCCCCACATCAGCCGGGAGGCCGAGGTATTTGTCAGACAGTTTCTCATCCTGTACTGCAAGAATCTGTTTAACCTCTTGCTTCAAACTTTCCGAACATCCCTGGCTAAAGAATATTGAGGATTTTTCCTTGTTGATTCGCTGCCCAGAAGCGGCACAATAACTATGCAGTAGGAGATCCACTCTGTTTGCCATGTCAGGTGTTGCATCAAAGAAAAGAAGGCTGTCATCTGCGAAAAGAAGATGGTTTACCTGGGGTGCACCGGCTGCCACTGTAATGCCCTGAATCCTCTCGCTTGGCAGTGTGGATTTCAGCAAACAGGAGAGGCCTTGAACTGCCAATAAGAACAAATACGGCGATATTGGGTCCCCCTGCCTTAGGCCTCGAAAGGGCCTAAACTCCTCTTGCTTCCCTCCATTGAAGATGACCGAGAACAAAACAGAAGTAACACACCTCATCACTATCTCTGTAAATCGTGGGCTGATTCCCAACTTAAGCATAACTCTCTCCAGATAATTCCACTCCAGTCTATCGTAAGCTTTCATCATATGAAGTTTTAGAGCACAAAATCTATTACTCTTCCTCTTCTTTCTCTTCATATAGTGCAGACACTCGTATGCCGAGATGAAGTTATCCGTAATGAGACGTCCTGGTACAAATGCTGATTGTTCCTCAGAGATGATGTCGGGGAGAATAAGCTTGAGCCGGTTAGCCAAGACCTTTGACGCGATCTTGAAGATCACATTATAGAGGCTAATCAGTCGAAACTGTGCTAAATTTTTTGGACTAGCAATCTTGGGAATAAGAACAATGAACGTTTTGTTTATCTCCTCCGGGGAATCCTCTCCATTCAGAACTCGAAGCACCATAGCAGTAACCTCATCACCACACAGCTCCCAGTGCCGCTGAAAAAATGTGCCGGAAAGCCGTCCGGCCCAGGAGCCTTCATGGGGAACAATTGAAACAGAGCCGTTTTTATCTCAGCTTTGCTATACTCGGCGTTAAGTGTGGTGTTCATCGCTGCATCAACCTTTGATGGTATATGGGAGAGCACCTCCTCAATCCCTACCGTATTCTCGGAAGCGTAAAGGTTACTATAGAAGCTTGTTGCCATATCCGCCATCTCGTGCTCCTCTTTGCAAACTGAACCATCGCCCCGCTGTAGCTCGGCTATACGGTTCTTTGCCTTGCGTGCGCTGGCTTTACGGTGAAAAAACTTTGTGTTGCTATCGCCTTCCGCAAGCCACTGGATGCGCACCCTCTGACACCACATAATCTCCTCTCTTAAGCATAACTCCACCATCCGAGCCTCTATGCTCTTCTCCTCGGTGGATGGTCCTGTCCTGTTTGGCAGCGAGCGCATGTGCTGGAGTTTGTGTCGTAGTGATCTGAGCTCAATCCGGACCGCTCCAAAGGTGGTGCGGCCCCAACGTTGCAAGCGACCAGCAACATTGGCCAGTTTATTTGATAACACAGCCACAGTCTGTGCTGGCCCCTCCGATGTCCAAGCGTCGGCAAGGGTATCTTCAAACCTTGAGTCTTGTTCCCACATGCACTCATATCTGAACTGCTTCTGTTTCACATGAACACTCGTATCAGCGAGCTCGGTATCGAGAAGTATAGGACAGTGATCTGACTTTGCCGCTGTAAGGTGCTCAACAGTCGCAAAGGGAAAGAGGGTTGACCAATAGGCCGAAGCCAGAGCTCTGTCTAGGCGTACACGACAATAGTGCCCACCAGCCACCTTCTTTTCCCACGTCCAGTCCAAACCATGGTAACCAAGGTCAGCCAGACCGCATACATCGACAACATCTCTGAATGCCTCTATTTGAGCACTATCATGTGCATTAGGGCCGTGTTGCTCGTCCGGCCGGAGAATCTCGTTAAAATCTCCTATGCGCATCCATGGCAGAGAGCTCTCTCCCCTCAGCCGTTTCATAGTGTCCCAAGTCTTGTACCGAAGACTTCGGGTTGCTTCTCCGTAGAAACACGACAGCCTACATTGATCCCTCCCTGGCTCTATAACCCAGGCATCCACATGATACTCAGAAAAGTTTTTTATTGCAACATCGATGGAATTTTTCCAAAAGATACAAAGACCGCCACTGCGGCCACTACAACCAACTCCAAAGCTGAAATCATAACCTAAAGAGAAACGAAGACCTTCAACACGACTCTTTTGCAACTGAGTTTCCACTAAACACAAGATAGCAGGCGAACTAATCTCCACTAAATCACGGAGTTCGCGAACTATCGCGGGATCGCCAATCCCACGGCAGTTCCAACTTAAGAGTTTCATTGGGCCTGGCGGCACCCTGTCTCGGAGCCCGCCAATAATGCCATCTTGTTCTTGTTTTGCTTTACTGGTGAATCTGACTTTTTTGCCTTCTTAGCATCCCTGGGAGAGACATATGCAGGAGGGAGTGGCGGCACCACCAATAGGATTGGTTTTCCTTTTCTTGTAACTTATCAGCTGCTCCAAAACCTTGTGTCGTTGAGTTCAGCTCCTGATCATGTGGATTTTTTGGCCGAAACAAAGTTAAGATTTCTGCGCGCCGCCGATCCTTCTGATCTCTGTTCCTCGCCCTCCAGTATAGTTGATGGTTTTAGCGGGCTTGTGACATCTTCCCCAGCCTCTACTGCATCATCCAGCCCTGCCTCTTGTGATGATCTTTTGCGCGGTGATACTGGCCGAGCCTGGGGGGCTCCCCTGCCAGTCCTGCCTCTGCCTCTACCCCCCGAGCGGCCACCGCGCGAGGAACGACCTCCTTGCTGATCTGGTGTTGTCTCCCTTCTCTTTGCCAACATCCAGCTACCCTAGTGCTTGTCTTTAGCCTCCCAAACTCCATCACCGCATTCCTCATGGTTATGACCCATGAAACCACAAACCTGACAGAAATACGGTATGTTCTCGTACTTTACCGGGAGGAACATACGGCCTTCCCCCGTCACATTCAGCGGCATTACCCTGGTTAAGGGCTTGTTTGTTGGAAATATGCCCTAGAGGCAATAGTAAAATGATTATTATTGTATTTCCTTGTTCATGATAATTGTCTATTATTCATGCTATAATTGTGTTATCCAGAAATCGTAATACATGTGTGAATAAATAGACCACAACATGTCCCTAGTAAGCCTCTAGTTGACTAGCTCGTTGATCAACAGATAGTCATGGTTTCCTGACTATGGACATTGGATGTCGTTGATAACGGGATCACATCATTAGGAGAATGATGTGATGGACAAGACCCAATCCTAAGCATAGCACAAGATCGTGTAGTTCGTTTGCCAGAGCTTTTCCAATGTCAAGTATCATTTCCTTAGACCATGAGATCGTGTAACTCCCGGATACCGTAGGAGTGCTTTGGGTGTACCAAACGTCACAACGTAACTGGGTGACTATAAAGGTATACTACAGGTATCCCCGAAAGTATCTGTTGGGTTGACACGGATCGAGACTGGGATTTGTCACTCCGTATGACGGAGAGGTATCTCTGGGCCCACTCGGTAATGCATCATCATAATGAGCTCCATGTGACCAAGTGTTTGGTCACGGGATCATGCATTACGGTACGAGTAAAGTGACTTGCCGGTAACGAGAGTGAATGAGGTATTGGGATACCAACGATCGAATCTTGGGCAAGTAACATACCGATTGACAAAGGGAATTGTATGCGGGATTACTTGAATCCTCGACATCGTGATTCATCCGATGAGATCATCGAGGAGCATGTGGGAGCCAACATGGGTATCCAGATCCTGCTGTTGGTTATTGACCGGAGAGTCGTCTCGGTCATGTCTGCATGTCTCCCGAACCCGTAGGGTCTACACACTTAAGGTTCGGTGACGCTAGGGTTGTAGAGATATTAGTATGCGGTAACCCAAAAGTTGTTCGGAGTCCCGAATGATATCCTGGACATCACGAGGAGTTCCGGAATGGTCCAGAGGTAAAGAATTGTATATAGGAAGTCCAGTTTCGGCCATCGGGAAAGTTTCTGGGGTCACCGGTATTGTACCGGGACCACCAGAAGGGTCTCGGGGGTCCATCGGGTGGGGCCACCTATCCCGGAGGGGCCCATGGGCTGAAGTGGGGAAGGGAACCAGCCCCTGGTGGGCTGATGCGCCCCCTTGGGCCTCCCCCTGCGCCTAGGGTTGGAAACCCTAGTGGTGGGGGCGCCCCACTTGGCTTGGGGGGCAAGCCAACCCCCTTGGCCGCCGCCCCCCTTGAGATCCAATCTCTAGGGGGCCGGCACCCCCCCAGGGTCCCTATATAAAGAGGGGGGGAGGGAGGGCCGTGCACCCCTGCTCCTGGCGTCTCCCTCTCCCTCTTCACCACCTCTCCTCTCGCTGACCTTGGCGAAGCCCTGCCGAGATCACCGCTACTTCCACCACCACGCCGTTGTGCTGCTGGATCTCCATCAACCTCTCCCTCCCCCTTGCTAGATCAAGAAGGAGGAGACGTCTTCCCAACCGTACGTGTGTTGAACGCGGAGGTGCCGTCTGTTCGGCGCTAGGATCTCCGGTGATTTGGATCACGACGAGTACCACTCCCTCAACCCTGTTCTCTTGAATGCTTCCACTCGCAATCTACAAGGGTATGTAGATGCACTCCTCTCTCTCGTTGCTAGATGACTCCATAGATTGATCTTGGTGAAGCGTAGAATTTTTTTATTTTTTGCAACGTTCCCCAACAGTGGCATCATGAGCTAGGTCTATGCGTAGTTTCTTTGCACGAGTAGAACACAAATTTGTTGTGGGCGTAGATGTTGTCAATTTTCTTGCCACTACTAGTCTTATCTTGTTTCGGCGGCATCGTGGGATGAAGCGGCCCGGACCGACCTTACACGTACGCTTACGTGAGACAGGTTCCACCGACTGACATGCACTAGTTGCATAAGGTGGCTAGCGGGTGTCTGTCTCTCCCACTTTAGTCGGATCGGATTCGATGAAAAGGGTCCTTATGAAGGGTAAATAGAAATTGGCATATCACGTTGTGGCTTTCACGTAGGTAAGAAACGTTCTTGCTAGAACCCTATTGCAGCCACGTAAAAACATGCAACAACAATTAGAGGACGTCTAACTTGTTTTTGCAGCATATGCCTTGTGATGTGATATGGCCAAAAGTTGTGATGAATGATATATATGTGATGTATGAGATCATGTTCTTGTAATAGGAATCACGACTTGCATGTCGATGAGTATGACAACCGGCAGGAGCCATAGGAGTTGTCTTAATTATTGTATGACCTGCGTGTCAATGATTAAACGCCATGTAATTACTTTACTTTATTGCTAAACCGTTAGCCATAGTAGTAGAAGTAATAGTTGGCGAGCAACTTCATGGAGACACGATGATGGAGATCATGGTGTCATGCCGGTGACGAAGATGATCATGGCGCCCCGAAGATGGAGATCAAAGGAGCTATATGATATTGGCCATATCATGTCACTATTTGATTGCATGTGATGTTTATCATGTTTTTGCATCTTATTTGCTTAGAACGACGGTAGTAAATAAGATGATCCCTCATAATAATTTCAAGAAAGTGTTCCCCCTAACTGTGCGCCGTTGCGAAAGTTCGTTGTTTCGAAGCACCACGTGATGATCGGGTGTGATAGATTCCAACGTCCACATACAACGGGTGTAAGACAGATTTACACATGCAAAACACTTAGGTTAACTTGACGAGCCTAGCATGTACAGACATGGCCTCGGAACACAAGAGACCGAAAGGTCGAACATGAGTCGTATGGAAGATACGATCAACATGGAGATGTTCACCGATGATGACTAGTCCGTCTCACGTGATGATCGGACACGGCCTAGTTGACTCGGATCATGTATCACTTAGATGACTAGAGGGATGTCTAATCTGAGTGGGAGTTCATTAAATAATTTGATTAGATGAACTTAATTATCATGAACTTAGTCTAAAAACCTTTGCAAAAATGTCTTGTAGATCAAATGGCCAACGCTCATGTCAACCTCAACTTCAACGCGTTCCTAGAGAAAACCAAGCTGAAAGATGATGGCAGCAACTATTCGGACTGGGTCCGGAACCTGAGGATCATCCTCATAGCTGCCAAGAAAGCATATGTCCTAGAAGGACCGCTAGGTGAAGCACCCATCCCAGAGAACCAAGACGTTATGAACGCTTGGCAGTCACGTGCTGATGATTACTCCCTCGTTCAGTGCGGCATGCTTTACAGCTTAGAACCGGGGCTCCAAAAGCGTTTTGAGCAACACGGAGCATATGAGATGTTCGAAGAGCTGAAAATGGTTTTCCAAGCTCATGCCCGGGTCGAGAGATATGAAGTCTCCGACAAGTTCTACAGTTGTAAGATGGAGGAAAATAGTTCTGTCAGTGAGCACATACTCAAAATGTCTGGGTTGCACAACCGCTTGTCCCAGCTGGACATTAACCTCCCGGACGAGGCGGTCATTGACAGAATCCTTCAGTCGCTCCCACCTAGCTACAAGAGCTTTGTGATGAACTACAATATGCAGGGGATGGTGAAAACTATTCCTGAAGTATTTTCAATGCTGAAATCAGCGGAGGTAGAAATCAAAAAGGAGCATCAAGTGTTGATGGTCAATAAAACCACTAGTTTCAAGAAAGGCAAGGGTAAGAAGAACTTCAAGAAGGACGGCAAGGGAGTTGCCGCGCCCGGTAAACCAGTTGCCGGGAAGAAGCCAAAGAATGGACCCAAACCTGAGACTGAGTGCTTTTATTGCAAGGGAAAGGGACACTGGAAGCGGAACTGCCCCAAATACTTAGCGGACAAGAAGGCCGGCAACACTAAAGGTATATGTGATATACATGTAATTGATGTGTACCTTACCAGTACTCGTAGTAGCTCCTGGGTATTTGATACCGGTGCGGTTGCTCATATTTGTAACTCAAAGCAGGAGCTGCGGAATAAGCGGAGACTGGCGAAGGACGAGGTGACGATGCGCGTCGGGAATGGTTCCAAGGTCGATGTGATCGCCGTCGGCACGCTACCTCTACATTTACCTACGGGATTAGTTTTAAACCTCAATAATTGTTATTTAGTGCCAGCTTTGAGCATGAACATTGTATCTGGATCTCGTTTAATACGAGATGGCTACTCATTTAAATCCGAGAATAATGGTTGTTCTATTTATATGAGAGATATGTTTTATGGTCATGCCCCGCTGGTCAATGGTTTATTCTTGATGAATCTCGAACGTGATGTTACACATATTCATAGTGTGAATACCAAAAGATGTAAGGTTGATAACGATAGTCCCACATACTTGTGGCACTGCCGCCTTGGTCACATTGGTGTCAAGCGCATGAAGAAGCTCCATGCTGATGGACTTTTAGAGTCTCTCGATTATGAATCATTTGACACATGCGAACCATGCCTCATGGGCAAAATGACCAAGACTCCGTTCTCCGGAACAATGGAGCGAGCAACCAACTTATTGGAAATCATACATACTGATGTGTGCGGTCCAATGAGCGTTGAGGCTCGCGGAGGCTATCGTTATGTTCTCACTCTCACTGATGACTTAAGTAGATATGGGTATGTCTACTTGATGAAACACAAGTCTGAGACCTTTGAAAAGTTCAAGGAATTTCAGAATGAGGTAGAGAATCAACGTGACCGAAAAATAAAGTTCTTACGATCAGATCGTGGAGGAGAATATTTAAGTCACGAATTTGGTACGCACTTAAGGAAATGTGGAATCGTTTCACAACTCACGCCGCCTGGAACACCTCAGCGTAACGGTGTGTCCGAACGTCGTAATCGCACTCTATTGGATATGGTGCGATCTATGATGTCACTCACCGATTTACCGCTATCATTTTGGGGATACGCTCTAGAGACAGCTACATTCACTTTAAATAGGGCACCGTCTAAATCCGTTGAGACGACACCGTATGAATTATGGTTTGGGAAGAAACCTAAGCTGTCGTTTCTAAAAGTTTGGGGATGCGATGCTTATGTCAAGAAACTTCAACCTGAAAAGCTCGAACCCAAGTCGGAAAAATGCGTCTTCATAGGATACCCTAAGGAAACCATTGGGTATACCTTCTACCTTAGATCCGAAGGCAAGATCTTTGTTGCCAAGAACGGGTCCTTTCTGGAGAAAGAGTTTCTCTCGAAAGAAGTAAGTGGGAGGAAAGTAGAACTCGATGAAGTACTACCTCTTGAACCGGAAAGTAGTGCAGCTCAGGAAAATGTTCCTGTGGTGCCTACACCGACTGGAGAGGAAATTAATGATGATGATCAAGGTACTTCGGATCAAGTTGCTACTGAACTTCGTAGGTCCACAAGGACACGTTCCACACCAGAGTGGTATGGCAACCCTGTCCTGGAAATCATGTTGTTAGACAACGGTGAACCTTCGAACTATGAAGAAGCGATGGCGGGCCCAGATTCCAACAAATGGCTTGAAGCCATGCAATCCGAGATAGGATCCATGTATGAAAACAAAGTATGGACTTTGACAGACTTGCCCGATGATCGGCGAGCGATAGAAAATAAATGGATCTTTAAGAAGAAGACGGACGCGGATGGTAATGTTACCATCTATAAAGCTCGACTTGTCGCTAAGGGTTATCGGCAAATTCAAGGGGTTGACTACGATGAGACTTTCTCTCCCGTAGCGAAGCTGAAGTCCGTCCGAATCATGTTAGCAATTGCCGCATACTATGATTATGAGATATGGCAAATGGACGTCAAAACGGCATTCCTTAACGGCTATCTTAAGGAAGAACTGTATATGATGCAGCCGGAAGGTTTTGTCGATCCTGAGAATGCTAACAAGGTATGCAAGCTCCAGCGATCCATTTATGGGCTGGTGCAAGCATCTCGGAGTTGGAACATTCGCTTTGATGAGATGATCAAAGCGTTTGGGTTTATGCAGACTTATGGAGAAGCCTGCGTTTACAAGAAAGTGAGTGGGAGCTCTGTAGCATTTCTCATATTATATGTGGATGACATACTTTTGATGGGAAATGATATAGAACTTTTGGACAGCATTAAGGCCTACTTGAATAAGTGTTTTTCAATGAAGGACCTTGGAGAAGCTGCTTACATATTAGGCATCAAGATCTATAGAGATAGATCGAGACGCCTCATAGGTCTTTCACAAAGCACATACCTTGATAAGATATTGAAGAAGTTCAATATGGATCAGTCCAAGAAGGGGTTCTTGCCTGTGTTGCAAGGTGTGAAATTGAGCTCGGCTCAATGTCCGACCACGGCAGAAGATAGAGAAAAGATGAGTGTCGTCCCCTATGCCTCAGCCATAGGGTCTATCATGTATGCCATGCTGTGTACCAGACCTGATGTAAACCTTGCCGTAAGTTTGGTAGGAAGGTACCAAAGTAATCCCGGCATGGAACACTGGACAGCGGTCAAGAATATCCTGAAGTACCTGAAAAGGACTAAGGATATGTTTCTCGTTTATGGAGGTGACGAAGGGCTCGTCGTAAAGGGTTACGTCGACGCTAGCTTCGACACAGATCTGGATGACTCTAAGTCACAAACCGGATACGTGTATATTTTGAATGGAGGGGCAGTAAGCTGGTGCAGTTGCAAGCAGAGCGTCGTGGCGGGATCTACATGTGAAGCGGAGTACATGGCAGCCTCGGAGGCAGCGCATGAAGCAATCTGGATGAAGGAGTTCATCACCGACCTAGGAGTCATACCCAATGCGTCGGGGCCAATCACCCTCTTCTGTGACAACACTGGAGCTATTGCCCTTGCCAAGGAGCCCAGGTTTCACAAGAAGACCAGGCACATCAAGCGTCGCTTCAACTCCATTCGTGAAAATGTTCAAGATGGAGACATAGATATTTGCAAAGTGCATACGGATCTGAATGTCGCAGATCCGTTGACTAAACCTCTTCCGCGAGCAAAACATGATCAACACCAGAACTCTATGGGTGTTCGATTCATCACAATGTAACTAGATTATTGACTCTAGTGCAAGTGGGAGACTGTTGGAAATATGCCCTAGAGGCAATAATAAAATGATTATTATTATATTTCCTTGTTCATGATAATTGTCTATTATTCATGCTATAATTGTGTTATCCGGAAATCGTAATACATGTGTGAATAAATAGACCACAACATGTCCCTAGTAAGCCTCTAGTTGACTAGCTCGTTGATCAACAGATAGTCATGGTTTCCTGACTATGGACATTGGATGTCGTTGATAACGGGATCACATCATTAGGAGAATGATGTGATGGACAAGACCCAATCCTAAGCATAGCACAAGATCGTGTAGTTCGTTTGCTAGAGCTTTTCCAATGTCAAGTATCATTTCCTTAGACCATGAGATCGTGTAACTCCCGGATACCGTAGGAGTGCTTTGGGTGTACCAAACGTCACAACGTAACTGGGTGACTATAAAGGTATACTACAGGTATCCCCGAAAGTATCTGTTGGGTTGACACGGATCGAGACTGGGATTTGTCACTCCGTATGACGGAGAGGTATCTCTGGGCCCACTCGGTAATGCATCATCATAATGAGCTCAATGTGACCAAGTGTTTGGTCACGGGATCATGCATTACGGTACGAGTAAAGTGACTTGCCGGTAACGAGATTGAACGAGGTATTGGGATACCGACGATCGAATCTCGGGCAAGTAACGTACCGATTGACAAAGGGAATTGTATACGGGATTACTTGAATCCTCGACATCGTGGTTCATCCGATGAGATCATCGAGGAGCATGTGGGAGCCAACATGGGTATCCAGATCCCGCTGTTGGTTATTGACCGGAGAGTCGTCTCGGTCATGTCTGCATGTCTCCCGAACCCGTAGGGTCTACACACTTAAGGTTCGGTGACGCTAGGGTTGTAGAGATATTAGTATGCGGTAACCCGAAAGTTGTTCGGAGTCCCGGATGAGATCCCGGACGTCACGAGGAGTTCCGGAATGGTCCGGAGGTAAAGAATTGTATATAGGAAGTCTAGTTTCGGCCATCGGGAAAGTTTCGGGGGTCACCGGTATTGTACCGGGACCACCGGAAGGGTCCCGGGGGTCCACCGGGTGGGGCCACCTATCCCGGAGGGCCCCATGGGCTGAAGTGGGGAAGGGAACCAGCCCCTGGTGGGCTGGTGCACCCCCCTTGGGCCTCCCCTGCGCCTAGGGTTGGAAACCCTAGGGGTGGGGGGCGCCCCACTTGGCTTGGGGGGCAAGCCACCCCCTTGGCCGCCGCCCCCCTTGAGATCCAATCTCTAGGGGGCCGGCGCCCCCCCAGGGCCCCTATATAAAGAGGGGGGAGGGAGGGCTGCGCACCCCTGCTCCTGGCGCCTCCCTCTCCCTCTGCACCACCTCTCCCTCTCGCTGAGCTTGGCGAAGCCCTGCCGAGATCACCGCTACTTCCACCACCACGCCGTTGTGCTGCTGGATCTCCATCAACCTATCCCTCCCCCTTGCTGGATCAAGAAGGAGGAGACGTCTTCCCAACCGTACGTGTGTTGAACGCGGAGGTGCCGTCCGTTCGGCGCTAGGATCTCCGGTGATTTGGATCACGACAAGTACGACTCCCTCAACCCCGTTCTCTTGAACGCTTCCGCTCGCGATCTACAAGGGTATGCAGATACACTCCTCTCTCTCGTTGGTAGATGACTCCATAGATTGATCTTGGTGAAGCGTAGAAATTTTTTATTTTCTGCAACGTTCCCCAACATTGTTCACCAGAACCCTCGCACGAACTCTGACATAATCCCCCTCGTAGAAGAGCCTAGGGGAGAGCTGAGTTTCCTTGACCCGTCCAATGCGTCGTGCTAGTTGATCTACTACCTCAGGTTTCCTGTATAACTCTGGTATATTGTGTATCTGAGCCCAAACATATAAACCATCAAAAACATAGGATGTTGGTTCCTGATTTCCATCGTAATCTTCGATGAGCATGCCCATCCCGTGAAACAGCCAAGGTCCACCATGAACAACCTTCTTCCAGTCCCCCAAACAGAACATCTGAAAGATATAAAGATTTTCCCCAGCCTCCCTGTACTTGGGTACATGCGCTAACCCCCAGACTGATTTCAAGGTCTCAAACATCGACGATGAGCTGAAAACCCTAGTTGTGTTTACCTTCCCGATCGCTAGCCATCTTGCATCTGCTTCGTACTTCTTCAGATCCTCCTGCCCCACAACCACGTCATCCAACTCGTCGTCCTGAAGATCAAGGTGTTGCAACATCTCCTCAAGATTGTTCTCCTTCCAGCCCGCAGAAGATGATCCCGCATCTGCCGCCATCTAGGGTTTGCGCCTCGTCTCCTTCGAGCCAACCGCGATAGGATCAATGTGATCTGATGACCCCCGCCACAGGCCCGGACGTGCAACCTAGTGGGATCCGGTCGGAGAATCTCTAGGCGGCGGAGGAGCGCCGCCAGAGACGATAAACCCTAAACTCGAGGGTAGCGGAAAAGTTATGGAGGGTGGCTAAATCCTTGGTGGGGCAATGTGCTAAGGGTAGTGAAATTAGGAGCTTTCGGCTGGTTTTTGATGTGTTTATGGCCCAATAACTGAGTGCTACTCAGATATTCCTTCATAGAATGGGAGGAGGGGGACAGGTTGGCCATCAAGAAGCTAGGTGGTCATTTCTTTTCTTAGAATTTATTTTAGTTTTTAGTTTTTTTTGCGCGCTAATTTTTGTTAAATGCACATGGTATGTGATTGTGTGCATTTTGATGTTTTATCATCATGTCGTTGTAGAGGCTGAGTTTACTATTTTTTCTCAGCTTAATGCATTAATAAAATTGTCATACTGAGTCAGCTTAAAATTGTCATACTATTTAATAAATTTGTTTTTCCATCTTATTAAATTTTCATACTATGTAATAAATGTGTTTTTTCAGTATACCACTTTAATAAAAATCTACTACCTTAAGGGTGCAAGGTCACATGGTTATTCTTTTTGTGTTAATGCCTTTAAGATGATTCAACATCAAATTGAGAAGTGCCCAAAGGTTTTGTTCAAAATCTCATTTGGTACTAGAGAAGAATGATAAGAGATGAATATTTAAGAAATGTTAATGCTTCTCTATTTACTTTTGCTGTCATAGTTTGCCAACATCTCCTTTATTATAGCATCCTGACCGGTCTCTTGCTAGACCATCCTATATATGCCTCACTATCCATCATACTCGAGAAAACGAATCAATTGAGGTTTAGGGTTTGCCGGTTCCACTTCTCCAACACATTGAGAAAATTGCCCTGTTTGATATCTGGCCACTTCATCAATTACCTAGGCATGAGAGGTATCAGGATGCAAAAAGGTGCAGGACTAGGCATTTAGCGAAGTTGAAATATGAGATGATGATATTTCGTTATGACTGTTTGATATTCTCCTGGATTACACGGAATATGACGCTTGTGGGTTTCACACGCAGAATGCAAATGCAGACTGGCTCAGGTAAAGAAAAAGCAGAGACAATCACAACTTCAGAGTAAATGTACCTGCAAAGATCAGTATGACTGAAGCTAATATACCATGTTTTTGGGTAAATCCTCCAAAATGGCCTTCATATTTACGTCCCCTTCAGAGGTACTCCCTCCGTTCCGAATTACTTGTCGCTCGTATGGATGTATCTAGATGTATTTTACTTCTAGATACATCCATTTCAACGACGAGTAATTTGGAACGGAGGGAGTAGGTTGTTAGTTACACCTATGACTTTCAGTTAGCATAATCAGAAATGTGCTAAGCATGGATGCATTACTAGTTATGACCAGTTCACTGGAATAGTAACATGCACACATGTTACGTGTGGTGTTTGTTAGTTCATTGTGTCATATGTATGTGTCAATGAGTATGTCTATGTGACAGGCATCCACTGATAGTAAGTGTATCGATAAATAAACTTGAGGTCGATGAACGTACACCCGAGCAAAATATCACAGCAGCCGGATCCATTTGATAATTTACTTGACAGTTGTCTCCATCATTAGTTTAGTGTCTGATTGACGACACAACATATTTTGAGAGATTTCTTCTGTCTGGTGCAACGTCACCGTCCTCCACCGCTTTCATGCACGGAGCAGGATCATGGTGGCGGTGTAGATCCCGCGTCAGCTAGCTATTCCATGCCAATGTGCCATTCATTGGTGTTCTTGATCCTTTACCAATTCACTGCTTATTGACCGTCGTTGATGTGTTCTTGCGCCGACCTTTGCTACAAGTTACGATCGACGTCCCACACATTGTTGAGCCATGTCCATGAGTTATACTTAGATTTACTTTTATTTTCCAGTGCTTCCAGCTATGAATCTCCTCCTTCCCTACGTAGCAATGCTAGCCAAAATAATAATAGCAGAATATTCTTATGATGTTTGAGAAGTACTCCTTCTGTTCCCAAATATTAAATGTTTTTGACAATATCATAGTGTAGAATCTATAATACATAAATAGTTCATCCCCATTATCAAAATGTGTAGTAGCTGGCTGGATAATTAAAGGAAGAGACTCCGTGGCACTTGAAATTAGGAGCATGCAAACCATTCATGCATGTCCCAAACCAATTCACGTTAACTGCTGCAGTTAATTAAGGAATTTTAGTAACCAAACGGTTAAGATGCGAACGAAAATTACTGTACGTGAGCCATTCATCTAACGGAAGGGAAACGGCCTCTCTCTCTCTCTCTCTCTTTCTTCTAGATTCTCACCATCCCGTTTTTTCTATTCTCAAGCCCCTTTCTTTCTTTCTCCCCTCTACTCCATCTTCTTGGCCACGAAGATTCCATCTATGAACTCATCGGCTTACGGCCGCACCCACGCCGTCATTATGCTCTCGTCTGTCTGATTCCATACATCGCAACCGTAAGTACGATTTGCGTGTGCTTTCCTGCTGCAGCACGGCATGAAGAGGACCACTGCATCTTTTTCCACTTCACATCTTGATGTTCCCTTGCATTTCCTCACGACCTCTAGAACCATTCTCTCTTCTCCCTCGCGCACTAAAATTCTGACCTGGTTGGATATGTATATATATAAGGTTGGACGCTTCGTCTTGATGTAGTTCATTTAGATTGATTTTAGAAATTGATTGTTCTTTTTTTCGATAAAGAATTGATTGTTCTTTCACCTTTCTTATTACTATCTATCTCGATTTGCGAAGCAGCACCAACATCCTTGGAATGCATTATAATCTATAACAGTTAACTCACCCCCTCTCATGTTTTTTGTGCAGATATTTTGTTTTGTCATGTAGACAAGGTATTTGTTGAAAATCCAAACATGCTGCATCCCTCAAGTGAGGTGAAATATTATAATCTTTGTGATGCAGACATGTAGTCAGGCATACTCATCACCCTGATGTTATTTGTACATATGTTCTTTTTAGTCCTTTACTTCTGAATCTTCGATTTCATGACTATTGTTGATCATGTCAGAAAGATAAAATTTATATGGGTATCATGATTTCTGTAACCATACATCTTACTGTTCATTAAATATTAGACGGGTCCCTCTTTCTCATTGACAAGTTGTTTTATACAGAGCGTCATAAATACTATGTCAAGTGATCCTCTTTGGTTCTTCATGTTTGATCAATCCTAAGATTCACTGGTCTTTGGGACATAGGTATGCAAAGAACTATATGATAAAAAAATTGGCTTCTAGCCAAGTGGTACTTGCAAACATCATTAGGTCAAACATATTATTTTCTAAATTCTGGATTTTTTTACTCATTCCCTGTGTTATCATACTAAATTAAATGCCATGTTCAGCCCAGAACTAATTATCATGATAGTTTCTGTTTTTTTTCCCTATTGCTGATTGGTCTACAACATTGAGAGGTGGGGTAAGGAGAATGCACACATGTCTCTTTGTCATGGTAATAAATGAATAATATTACTCACGATTGTATGATACGAGAAAATCAAAAGACAGGGTAGGCAACATCTAAGGAACAAACGAACACACATTCAAGTAACCAGTTGGCGAGAAGCCTTATGTAAGTGTGTGTTTCTGATCTAAGAAGTTATCTCATAATTGTCTATAAATTTGTATATTTTCTTGTCCAAATTTCTTAGCTTGAATTTCCGCAGCAACGCGCGGGATATCATCTAGTACGTCTTATATTTTGAGACGGAGGGGTAATTATTTTGAGTCCATCAGTCCCATGTACGCCTATGCAATTGCTCATGTGCAAATTAGACAGCGTGTCACATCGACATGCCAAAGTCATAAGAAGACTATTGCAACATTGATGATTCTTGTCTCTCCCAAGTAATTTGAAACGAGCGAAATGCCGAGTTTCATGACTGTGGGCAACATGTCTCTTGTCCTTCTGGACAAGACTAGGAGTGATGCTCCAATTTGGATGGCGGACAAATGACACAACAGATAGGATGAAAGTATTTCCACGTGGTCTATCTTATAAATAAGTCAAAAGACTAGAACTTGATCGTGGGGTGGTCAACTATAGGCATCAACCAAGCATTAGCCAAAAAGACTTTCGCCTCGCTTTATATATAAAGCAAACATCATCAGCAGTCCGATACAAACTCACGCCACCACAACACACGCACACACCCAAGGTAGTATACATTTGATCTGAGCACAACAACACCACCCCATAGCACGAAAGCTACAGGGGACCACAACAGTAAAAAACACCACCGGAAAGAGACAAAAGCCGTGTATGACGAACCGTGAGCTCCAAGGCACCTTCAGGAAGGTTACGACACCGTGGCGCCGCTAACACCCGAACCGGGGATCAGGATTTCCCCAGGAGCAACACGACGGGCACTAAAAGCCACGAGGAGGTCTTCAAGAAGGGGATGAAACATCGCCGCCACCGGTCCGCCTGAATACAGAACATGTTTTCACCGCAGCCATTGCCACCATACGTCACACCCTGGCCACCATGCCGCTCACATGGCCATGGCCACCAGGCAACAGCTGCCCTAGCATCCAAGACTACACCACCACCCTCACCATTGTCCACCGACACTGACGCCATGAAATAACAAAACCTTTAAGGAAGTACCGGGCCCAACTGGCCGAAGCAGGGCAGGGGAGGCCACCGGCGGCTATCGGCTACGCCGCAACCACCACGCCATTTCTCAAACCGGGGTCGGGTCGCCGTCACCATCCCCGGCGACAACAGGACTCGGAGGTACCCCTGCCAATCCCTCGGATTGCCCCTGCCACCATGGCCGGCCAAGGACAAGGAGTATTGAGCTACCATGCTCCACCCGCCGGGCGCGCCTCTGACCGTAGAACTGAGTGCCCCAAGGATCAAGAGGGGGGAGTCGAACCACCGCCTCTGCGCCTCCACCTCAACCAGTCGAGATGGCCCCTATCAAGATAGACACCCGCCGCCCACGCTGCCATGAGGCCAGATCTGGCTGCGCCAGCGCCGTCCCTGACCTCGAGCCCGGACCCCCACCACGTCCATCCACCACCACCGCTGCGCCTCCAGCCCCACCAGCCGCGACCATGGCAGGGGCGGACACCCGCAGCTCGCGTCGCCCACGACTTGTGCCACTGGTGCCCGGCCGTAGATCTGGATTGGCCGCCGCCAGCCCAGGCGCACCAACTGCCGCGACCAGCCCTCCATGTATGCGACCCGTGCTGAGCTACGCCACCTAGCTAGCCTACCCATGCGCCGCAGCAGCATGGTCCAACGCCGAGCCGTGGCCCTGGTTCGTTGGCCTACGTCAAGCCCCAACGCGTGAAGGAGAGACAGAGTGCCCCGCCGCCGCCAGCACCAGTCGAGCTTTGCCCGCCGGCATGACCCGGTGGCGACGAGGGGAGGAGAGGTAGGCGGGGGAGCGCTGCATCGGTGGCTAGCTAGGGTTCCCCTTGGTTGACTGTGGGAGCGACGCGAGGGGAGGAGGGGAGGACCAAAAAATATCAACCAAGCATGTGATGTTCTCTACTTGTTGTTAGGAAAAATAACACTCAACTTACAACTTTATATTATTCGGCCTCACGATTTTGGGGTAGATTGCCTTTTCTTTATTTCTCTTTTATAAGTTTCTTTTGTTTTGCTTTTCCTTAACCTTTTGGAAATTATTATTTCTTTCATTTCTAATTTCCACTATGCATTTTTAGTTTACGTAATTTATTAGTTTTCATGTACAAACCATTCTATAAATCAACATCAAAATCGCCCTAACCTCTCCGCACAATTTCCGTGGTTTGGTTCGGCGACCATTGCTACAAACATCTAATGGCCGATGTGGTAGACCGCATTGGATGTCCGCATCTCATATCAGATCTAGAATGTGTTTCACATGTGGGATCTTGATGCAGTTTCTCTCCATCCCATGCTCCTCGATGGTGGGATGAGGCCATAATGTCGTATCCATGCTCTTCGTGGATGTCTTAGAAATGTATGGATGTTTTACTCTGCCCTAACAATGGATCCGGTGGAGCGTGAAGCAATGTCAACGTTGGATGAAAAGCCTTATTTGATGTGAGAATTCGCATCATGCTTCGCCTGCGTTTAGGTGGGGAGATTGTACTAGGGACATTTGGGTCAACAAGATTATGTCTTTTACTTTGCAAGATTGTCTCAGTCGGCACTCCTTCTTCCTCCTCTATGGAATTTGTTGCGTCACCATGGAGCAAAGATGTGCTAGGTGGGCATTCCTCTTCTTTGATTTTGTTTTTTTTAGGCATTGCATTTGTCGGTATGTTGACTTGTTCATTCTCGTGGTTTGTCATCATGCTCTTGTAGAGGCCAGAGTTTACATTTTTGTCTTAGCTATGCAATAATCAAAACTATCAACAACTTACGCATAAATCTCTCTTCTCCTCCAACTGTTTATCTTCTTCTCCTTTCAATCTCCATCGGCCACTCCATCCACAACATCAGTTAATCAAAGGATCATAATTCTCCAATCTTTCGTTCCTATGAAAAAATTGAGTAGTCACTATCAAAAGAAGCCTAACCAACTTCTTGTCACGGATATGACCAAGAAGAACCATAGAAAATTAAATGGTATGAACCATGTTTCTGCATCTACATAACCCAATACCTCCCATTTCTATCAATCATACTAATGGTTAGGCCAATGAGCTAGCAATAGAAAACATAACATAGTGGAGAGATAAGGAGAGGCAATGATGCTAGACAAACAACTTATAAATAATGGTGAGACACAAAGAAAACTTGAAAATGGTAGTTGGAATTGTAAGAGGGTAAGGTTGGGACTCTGGGACAGATGCCGCACACCATTAGCAAGTAGTGAGGACTATAGAGGAGGAGAGGACATTACAATCAATGTTATGAAGGAATGCATGTTGAACTTGCAGCCATGTGGTACATGAGGTAATGTTGTTGACATGTTGCACATAAATCAATAATATAAATGAATATGGATATGAGAGTTAATCTTGCTTTGACAGAGAACACTACATGTTTATGAGTATTATCCTTGAGATACTCTCTGTAGAAAGACCTTGAAGCAGATGCAGAAGTTACACAACTTATCTCACTTAACTCTGAAGCTTATGGAATCGATAAACAAATTTGATACTTTATTTTTTCAAATGGTAAGAATCTTGAAGATAAGGAAAACAGATACCTAATACTTGTATTTGATAACAAGAAAAATAAAATGAACATGTGTTGTTCAATATTAGAGTTACACAACAAACGGTAGAAGACAAATGAATCCAATCGCTCCTATACTTACGACCTCTTAATTATATTTTTGACCAGTTGTCGGTGTCAAAACTGGCGGATCTCGGGTAGGGGGTTCCGATCTGTGCGTCTAAGGCTGATGGTAACAGGAGGCAAGGGACACAATGTTTACCCAGGTTCGGGCCCTCTCGATGGAGGTAAAACCCTACTTCCTGCTTGATTGATATTGATGATATGGGTGTTACAAGAGTTGATCTACCACGAGATCGTAGAGGCTAAACTCTAGAAGCTAGCCTATGACGATTATGAATGTTGTCTCTAAGGACTAAACCCTTCGGTTTATATAGACACGGAGAGGGCTAGGGTTTACATGGAGTCGGTTACAAAGAAGGAAATATAATATCCGGATCGCCAAGCTTGTCTTCCACGCAAAGGAGAGTCCCATCCGGACACGGGACGAAGTTTTGAGTCTTGTATCTTCACGGTCCAACAGTCCGGCCAAAGAATATAGTCCGGCTGTCCGGATACCCCCTAATCCAGGACTCCCTCACCAGTCACTCTAATAAGCATCCTTTGTTGGGTTTTCACCTTACCTAATCGAATGAAAGGATTAATACTCACATCAAGTGGTCCTTGACGTTGATCTCGATGTGGTTTGGTAGACATTATTCCTGCCGGAAAATTAATGGTGTATATAGAAATAAGCTGAAATGTGCACTAAATATAACCTTCTAATCTTGTGCTTATAATGTTTGGGATATCATGGCGTGGACCAAAAGTGTGTACACACTTTAAAGTGAGTAAATTGCATGTTGTACAACCTTGATTCGCACAAACAACATCCGATGCATGCCAGTTAAACACCATGATGAGAATGACCAACCCTCTAAAGTACAAAGATATTTGAGAGTCAACGTGTTGCCCGCCAGCCTTTGCTACTGGGATCAACGTCCCACGCGTTGTCAACCTATGTTCATAATTTGTCTTCGATAGAATTTTATTCTCTGTTCCCTAAGTTGAGATTCCAGCTATGAATTTCCTTCACGGATTACCAATGCTAGCCAAAGCATTAACAATAGCTATGAATTTTATTTCTATTTCATTTGATAAATAGTTATTTTGAACTAAACTAGTTGCCATCACATTTATGCAACTGCTCAAGCGCAATACCCGACAACACAAATCATAAGAACACTCTCGCATCCCTGGTGATCCTTGTATATTGGGAGATTTGAAACAAGCAAAATGCTAGAGTTTTCATCAATGTGAGTGAGCACCATGTTACCCGTCCTTATGAAGAAGACTGTGTGATGTCTTAATTTGGGTGGCGGCAGCTGCAGATGATCTAAGAGAGAAGTCGTTCTATGACTGTGTGATTTTACACATTTTTTTGGGCGTTCTTTTAATAAATATGTGCACCTCACTTGCATTTTTTCAAGTAAATCGAAATAATAAGAAGTACATGTGAAGTGGCAAATGACAATGCAGATATAATGAAAGTATTTTCATGTTGGCTACCACATGATAATAGTGATGAATATTTTAAAACCATAACCAAATGGGGAAGGAGGGGGGGAGGGGTGGAAGCTGGCATCAAACAAACACATTTTCTTGTTAAGTCAGGCATCCGGAGCTGAATGAGCCACAATTAAGGTGGCCCATTAGAAAATGGGTAAAATTACTTTTGTTATTATTCAGAAATATCAACAATCCACCTTTATCTTACTCATTTATATATAACTAATTTAATAATAAAAGAATTTAAAATAGTCACGCATATAAAAAATACTGATGCTTCTAAACACATGTATTTAAAAATATGTTCACGTATTTTAAGAAAATATTTATGTAATTTACAAAATTTCATGTGATTAAAAAGGTGTTCACATATTTACAAAACTTATATACATATAATTGAATAAAGTGTTCATGTGTTTTAGGAAATGCTCATTGGTTATAAGAAATGAATCACGCCTACTAAGGACATTTAAAGTTGTACTCCCTCCGTTCCAAAATAGATGACCCAACTTTGTACTAAAGTTAGTACGAAGTTGAGTCATCTATTTCGGAACGGAGGGAGTAGTTTCAAACTACTCATATGTTGAACTACAATTTGAATAATTCACCCCACCTAACGGTACGTGATCGATTCTCTCCATGCCGTCAAATCTCCCAACTTCATTACAGAAGTTTTCAAGTACAGCTACGCCTACATATTTATACTGTCACCCCCTCTTCCCTCCCTCGTGTGTTTTTTGCATGTCAATTTCCCAACGTTGAAAGAATTAGTGATAATGGTACGTTTGTTGTTCTTTTCTCTCTCATTTTTGCTCGCTATCTCGGCAGTCTATCCATTGGATGGGACATGGGAGTGATAGGTATCGGGAGAGAGGTAGCAACCAAAATGCCATGCTTTGGATCGTGGTTTTCTTATTGATGGAGTTGCAACGGACACCACTGGGTTGATGAGAGCTTGACGATGACGAATGCGACGCCGAGAACTACTCCATTCTTCAATGCTCCTGCCTCCTCGTACTGCCATGACCACAGTGATAAAGCAGAGATGGAGGGCAGGAAGGCAATAACGGACTTCAATCAGCCGGCTAGCGAAATACAGGCTCCTTGTCGCCGTGCACACACCAAGCCTGACGAGCCACGCCGGGGCGAAGTCGAACCTGCATCATAGGATGGTGGCGATGGTCGAGTGGGGCACAGAGATGGTGACGCTGGATGTGAGCGTGATGGATGTAGTTGTACTGGAGCTGCATGCACCTGCAGTCTCTGTTTTTTCACCATTGGATCCATCATCGATCGGGTTACAGTTTCACACTGATAAGGAAACAAATATAAATAAAAGATAGTATCTTTTGTGCAAACAACAAAAAGGGGAAGTCTAAACTAAACTAATAGGACATCAAAATGAGGGTCATTTTCAAGGATGAGGGTCATCTTTACATCCCTTTCGAAGTAGGGGTTGTCATTTACATCTCTCACTTTCAGCCATCACAATGGAAAATGTGCTAACCATGGATGCATTAGAGAGCTGTGAGCAGTTAACTATGGGAAGATACTCTCATCTTTTAACCTCTTCAGTTAGTCCAAAGATTTCTCGTGATGTTATACCTTTCTTTTGGGTTTGATACAAGAAAATTTTCTCGTTGGATGCATGAGCATCCTTGGGACTAAGAACACAGTTCTACAGGGGAAGGAGTATACAAATTAAAGATGCTCGAATGATTGCTGAAGAGACCTCATCCATCCAACATCGCTGGAAAGAAAAAAGTTACCTTCGGTTCAGGAACAAAAGAGAACACGTACGTCTCTGCACGGCCGCTTGTGCCTGAGCCTGACGACTGTTGAGCCATGATGCTGCTGCTGAACTGAAACTCTAGTACACAAAACTGAACTGAACTGTAGTAGTGTCTCCAACCTTTATCAGTTATATATACGGGTGTTAATGTTTGTTCAGTAATCAGTATGTCATATGTATGTGTCAGTGAGTATATGTATGTGGTAAGATCCACCGGTGGTAAGTGTGTCTGTTATACACATGACGTGGATTTTTTTTGAAAAGGAGGTCCCCGGCCTCTGTATCGGATAGATGCATGCGGCCAGTTATTAAAAAACCAAGAGTATCAAAGTCTGAAGTGCAAAGTACTGCTCACAAAAGGAGCAAAGAAAAAAAATAATAAAGAGTACAAGTCTCAAAGCTGCATCCGGCTGAACGAGGATCCACTAAGGACCTATCCTATGCAGTGATCACCATCCAAACCGGTTGAAAAAAAACCGTGCTGCCATCTCTCATCGGTTGCACCCAGTAGCCAGCTGCTCCCTAGAGGCCGTAGGAGTGAGTAATGACCAAGTACGGATCCATGCCGTAGCCCGGAATATGACCTGCAAGAAATTAGTCATAGGTTTTCTGTTAAAAATCATATCATTCCTACAGTTCCATATAGCCCAAATAAGTGCGCATATTCTGATCTGAATATTACACGCGATGTTAACATTCACTCCATCAAGCCACGTCCCAAACAACGCTTCTATGCTATCAGGAGGTGAAATATTAAAGGCTACATGCCCCGATCGCCAAAGTAACTTTGCAAGAGGGCAATCAAGAAATAGGTGTTGTATTGTTTCATCTTGATCACAAAAACAACACCTTGAGCTACCTACCCATCTCCACCTCAGTAAGTTATCTTTGTTTAGAATCACTTGTTTGTGGACAAACCAAATAAATATCTTAATTCGTAAGGGCACTTTAACGCGCCAAATATGAAGCGATCGCGGGATTGGGCCAGAGTTGATGAGATCTAAGTATATAGACTTGACCGTGAACAAGCCATTATTCGTGAGCTTCCATATAAAAGAATCCTCCTCATCGGAAAGATGCACCTCCATTAGTCTCCTCACTAAGTGTAGCCAAGAAGTCCAGCGTTCCCCCACTAGAGACCGCCTGAACTGGATATTCAAGGGTATCGTCTGCATCACCGTTGCCACATACTCTTCCTTACGTTGAGCAATATGATACAAAGAAGGATACTGGAGAGCTAGCGGCGTATCACCTAACCACGTATCCTCCCAAAACCTTATTGTTGAGCCGTCCCCAACACTAAACTTCACCCTATGGAAGAAAGTATCTTTCACTCTCATGAGTCCCTTCCAAAATGGTGAATCATTAGGTCTTACGGTAACCTGGGCTAGAGTTTTGGAGTGTAAATACTTGTTGCGAAGAATCTGGGCCAACATTCCTTCTGAATGCAGCGATAATCGATATAACCATTTACTCAACAAGCATTTATTTTTCACCTCGACATTTTCAATCGCAAGACCCCCCCTGGTCCTTTGGTCGAAATATAATATCCCATCTTGCCAGACGATATTTTGTCTTAACCTCGTCCGATTGCCAGAAAAATCGAGATCGATAAAAGTCTAATCTCTTGCGTACCCCTTCGGGTACTTCGTAAAAAGACAGGAGGAACATCGGCATGCTCGTTAGTACCGAATTAATTAATACTAGACGTCCTCCATATGACATAAGCTTACCCTTCCAGCAGCGAAGTTTCTTTTTGAATCGATCCTCGATACATGTCCATTCTTTATTAGTCAATTTCCTATAATGGATTGGAATGCCAAGATAACTAAAGGGCAGCGATCCCAGTTCACAGCCGAACAGGTGCTTGTACTCTTGTTGGTCATCTTTTTCCCTTCCGAAACAGAAGAGCTCACTTTTGTGGAAATTGATCTTCAACCTGGATAATTGCTCAAAAAGGCAAAGGATGAGTTTCATGTTTCGAGCTTGTGCAAGGTCATGTTCCATAAATAAAATTGTGTCATCCGCAATTGTAAGATGGAGACCCCCCCCCCCATCCACTAGATGAGGGACTAGTCCACCAATCAGCCCCTTTTCCCTGGCTCGGCCTATGAGTACTGTTAACATGTCAGCCACAATATTGAACAGTATCGGGGACATTGGGTCGCCCTGCCTCAGGCCTTTATGCGTTTGAAAATAATGTCCAATATCATCATTGACCTTTATTCCAACACTGCCTTTCTGGACAAACGAATCCACCCGATTCCTCCAGGCCTCATTGAAACTTTTCATGCGCATAGCTTGCTGCAGAAAAGGCCATTTGACTTTATCATAAGCCTTTTCAAAATCCACTTTGAATATCACTCCATTGAGTTTCTTCGAGTGAATTTCATGTAGGGTTTCGTGTAAGACAACTACCCCTTCTAGTATGTGTCTTCCAGGCATAAAGGCAGTTTGACTAGGTTGCATCATCGAGTGTGCCACCTTTGTCAGCCTGTTGGTGGCCACTTTCATAAAGATTTTGAAACTGACATTCAATAAGCATATGGGCCTGAATTGCTCGATGCAGATGGCCTCCTCCTTTTTAGGTAGGAGAGTGATCGTGACAAAATTCAAATGAAACAATTGAAGATGCCCATTAAAAAGATCATGAAACATAGGCATAAGATCATCTTTCATGATATGCCAACATTTCTTATAAAATTCTGCCGGGAACCCATCTGGTTCCGGTGCCTTGTTTGGTTTCATTTGAGCTATCGCGTCAAACACCTCCTTCTCAGTAAAAGGAGCAGAAAGGATCTCATTCTGTTCTGACTGCAACTGAGGGATATCTGCCAGTACACTCTCATCTAGAGTCACGGCGTTTTCTTTCGGAGGTCCAAACAACTGCTTGTAATAGTTGGAAATATAAAGCTTCAAATTCTCCAGTCCAACAACTGTTTCCTCATCCTGTTCTAGCTGAAAGATTTTTCTCCTCCTATGCTTGCCATTCGCAATCATATGGAAAAATTGTGTATTGTCATCCCCTTTTACCACCTTAAGAACTTTGGCACGCAATGCCCACTTCATTTCTTCTTCTCTAAGTAGCGAACGTAATTTGGCCTCGGCCTCGGACTTACAAGCTTGCTCAACCTGGTCCAACAAATTCGGTTCCGCCCATATATCTAGCGTCTGAATTAGCTGGAGAAGCCTCTCCTTCTCTTTTTTGTAGATCCCACTCTCATTTATGGCCCAACCCCTCAAGAATTGTCTCAGGTGCCTAATTTTGTTCTGCCAGCGTTCCACGCTAGATTTGCCATTCACTGGTTTAGCCCACTCTCTTGCCACCGTCTCAATGAAATTTTCTTTTTCGAACCAGCTTAGTTCGAATGAGAAAATATTTTTATTACCAATATGCGTGGCTTCCCCCGAATCAACTAACAGGGGTGTGTGGTCCGAGATCGCCCTTTGCATCGCGTGCACCGATACTAAGGGGTACTTCTGTTCCCATTCCACACTCGCCAGTACCCTATCAAGCTTCTCGTACGTAGGAGTAGGAAGAGAATTTGCCCAGGTAAATTGTCTTCCTGAAAGTTCTATCTCCCTAAGATTAAGACTCTCAGTGATCATATTGAACATAAAAGACCACCGTCCATCAAAATGATCATTGTTCTTTTCTTCCTTCCTCCTAATGATATTGAAAGCACCTCCTACCAAAATTGGCAGTCTTTCATCTCCACAAATCCAAACCAGATCCGCTAAGAACTCCGGCTTAAACTCTGGTTGGGCAGCACCATAGACAGCCACTAAGGCCCAACGGAACCCATCCAATTTGGACCTAACCCTCAACTTCACCGTATATTCTCCTCTAACAACATTTATAACTTCAAGAGACTCACACTTCACTCCCAAGAGAATCCCACCGGATCTCCCTCTTGGCGGAAGACAGTGCCAGTCAAAGGCTACTCCCGCTGTAAGTGAGCCTAGGAATTGTGGCATGAAATTACCTCTACCCGTCTCAGGAAGAGCGATAAACTCTAATTTATCCTCTAAAGTCGTTTCAGCAAGGAACCGTTGCTTTGCCAAGTCTGCCAGACCTCTGCTATTCCAAAAGATCCCTTTCATATTTCATCATGGAATTTTTTCTTGAGTTTCACTCTCGCACTCCTACGGACCGCCGACACTGGATAGATCTTCCTCTTCCAGGGTCCTTCAGGTTTGGTTAACACCGGCATGTCCGCTTGAGGAGCAATGTTTTCCGGTGACCTCTCCAAACTAGATAACTCCTCACTTGACAGCGTAGTCTCTATCCCTTCTGCCTCCTCATCGACCTCCGATGCAGGCATCATCTCGTCGCAAAAATTCTCAAGTGAGGGGACACTCAAATTATGAATATCGGCATCGGACATAGGTTTAACCGCCGCTAATTGTCTGATCAACTCAGAGGCTCTCTCAGACTCTAGGTCTAAGATGTCATTAACAGACTTAACAATTTCTGCCCCATTTGTCCCTAGCGAGATTCCTATGTCATGGGCTCTACTCATCACCTCATGTTCAGAAAAATGCAGAATAGAACATTGCTTATTAGCAGACATACCTGTCTTGGCCTGGACGTCCCTAAGCTTGGCAACTCTCATCGCGCGCCCAAGCTGAAAGTCGTCGGCATCAGGCTGGCTCTGAACCCGAGCACTGACTCGCCTGCCAGAAAGCGCCGGGTCCGGGTGGCCGCCAAAACGCAATCACCTCCTCGGTAGACCGCGAGACCTACAGCATCTCCGCAGGGCCGTCCGTCGTGACGTGCCCACGTGAAGGGGGGTCGGTGACCTGGCGCCTCCAGGTCCAACCCCCGCAGGACCCATGGACGGCCGGCGCCCTCCTGACGAAGCCGATGAAGAACGTGCCTGAGGTGATCTCGTGGCCGAGTCCAGAGCTGCCTGCCCTGGAACCGCCAGCGTCGAAGACCCCTCAGGCATCGGGTCTACTTGCAGCCGCATCTGAACCCTTACGTGCTCCATCACCACCGTTATTCTCCCTATTGCCGGTATCATCATCATTATCAGACATGTTCACATCACCTCCACCTAGTACGGCTTCCTGAAACATCTCAGCATCCTCTAATTCAATATCCAGTTTGTAAAGCACTCCTTCATGCGTCCACGGAACCACATCCGGAATATGCTCAATAGATTGGACACTGACAAGTAACCTGGCCACCCCATGAGCCCGAGTAAAGTGCATATCTACTTGCTCGGTCTTTCCGATCAAAGACCCAAGGCTGCAAACCACCCTAGCATCGCTGAGAGGCTTGGAGGGTGCCCCCGAAAAACGAACCCAGACTTGAGGCAAAGGTGTGCCTTTGGGTTCAGTTTGCTTCCAAGCCTCAAATTCAAGAATACATTCTGTACCCGACACTCGAGCTATACCAAACTTAAGGAGTTTCTTCAGCTCTTCCACTGACGGAAAATCAACCTTGTATAAATTATCATCCAGTCTGATAAGCTCCCAACGAGAGTTCCCATGAGCAAGCTCATTCAGACGTTGCATAACTCGTGCCTCAGACAAGTAGCCCCTCGTGACCTTGACCAACCCTCTAGTCAAGTTGCGCGGTGAATCCGGAATTACCGCCGGCGCGGGTGACTCAAAGAACATCAAGTCCTCACAGCACACCCCATACATGGTCACCGTCGGCAAAGGATGCATCAACACTGGACACACACCCGATTCATGAGCAGGTTTTAGACACGTGTCACACAACTACGTGTTACATTCCGCAATAAAATGTCCTTGTTCACCGCAACGATAACAAATCATATTCTCTTTTTTGCGCACCCACTTAGCAGCCCGCTCACCCACCTTGTCAGAACCAAGATCACGACCCTTGGCCCCATCCTGCAAGGGCACCGGGGCCTTGGTAGAAGCCAGCGCAGTAACCACCGCCATGGCCTCCCCTGATAAAGCTGTACACTGCACATCCACAGATTCTGACGAGTTGCCCGTACCGAGGACCTCAACATCTGTCGTGACGGTCTTGGCCGGCGGCGGTGGAGGAGGGGGGCGCTGTCTGTAGTGGGACGGACGCTTAGCCCCGCCCCGACCACCACGAAAACCCCGGTAGCCACCCTGGAACGATAGTCCGGCCCAGACGCCCCTTCCACGAAGTTTCCCTATGGCGCGAAAATGGCCTCTCCTCGGAGCCGTCACTTTGCCACGCGTATCCACGGCCGCCCCCGGTTGATGACGATCCCCTATACTGTCCATCTCCATATGCATTTATACCATCATCGCCCCACCGGCCTCGAGGCGGACCACGTGCAGCCTGCGCCGAGGCATCGACGGCACGGCCCGTCACAGCGCCCTGAGCAGTCTGGTGAGATCCATCCACCCGGCGCCCAGTACTGGCAACGGGCCCGGCTCCCGGCGCAGTCCCTGACGGACGCGGTGCCTGTCCCACCGAAGGGGACCGAGCCGTCGTGTGATGCTGCAGCTGCTGCCCGGCTTTCTGCGGCGGCAGAACTGGCCTAGGGTTGGCCTGAGGCAGCGCCCTAGGGTTGGGGACCGGTGGTGCAGCCCTGTTGGGCGGGGGAGGTTGCTTTTGCGGCGGCGGCGGAGCGGCCTTGTGGATGAATGTACATCCGAGCAAAACAAGAGAGCAGCTGCGTCCATCATTAGTCAGGCTGTGACTGATGACATATTTTTTTGAGAGAGATTTCAGTTGGTTGTGACGATCGCCGTCCTCCATAACTTTTGTGGAGGTGCAGATCCAATAACCCCGCAGCAGGCAACAGCTGTTCCATGGAATGCAACATTCATTGGACACAGCCATGGAAAGGTCAAGGTTGACGAGGACAAGTGTTCTTAATCCCCAACTGGTCAGGTGCTTATTGACAGTCGTCGACGTGTTGGGGCGGCAGGCTTTGCTGCTGGGCGTTGTTGAGCTATGTTCACAATTTGTACTTAGATGGAATTTTATTCTTGAGTCCCTAAATTGAGATTCCAGCTATGAATTTCCTTCACGGATTAGCAATGCTAGCCCAAGCATTAGCAACAGTTATGAATTTTATTTCTATGTCATTTGAGAAATAGTTATTTTGAACTAAACTAGTTACCATCACGTCGATGCAACTGCTCAGGCGCGATACCCGACAATGCAAACCGTAAGAACACTCTTGCATCCCTGGTGATACTTGCCTATTGAGAGATTTGAAACAAGCAAAATGCTAGAGTTTTCATCAATGAGAGTGTGCACCATGTTTCTCGTCCTTACCAAGAAGACTCAATCTGTGATGCCTGAATTTGGGTGGCGGCAGCTGCAGATGATTTAAGAGAGAAGTCGTCCTACGAGTGTGTTATTTTACAGTGTTCCTTTTTTGGTGTTCTTTTAATAAATATGTGCACCTCTCTTGAAGTTTTTTCAAGTAAAATGAAATAATAAGAAGTACGTGCAAAGTGGCAAATGACAAGGCAGATATAATGAAAGTATTTTTATGTAGGCCATCACATAATAATAGTGATGAATATTTTAAAACCGTAACCAAGTAGGGAAGGGGGGGTGAAAGTTGGCATCAAACAAACACATTTTCTTGTTAAGTCAGGTATCCGGAGCTGAATGGGCCGCAATTAGAGTGGCCCATTAGAAAAGAGGTACAATTAGTTTTGTTATTATTCAGAAACATAACACTCCTTAAAAAACATCAACAATCTACCTTTATCTTACTCATTTATATATAACTAATTTAATAATAAAAGAATTTAAAAAATCACGCATATAAAAAATGCTTGTACTTCTAAAGACATGTATTTAAAAATATGTTCACACATTTTAAGAAAATGTTTATCAAATTTACAAAATTTTCATGCGAAAAAGGTGTTCACATATTTACAAAAATTATATACATAATTGAATAAAGTGTTCACATGTTCTACGAAATGTTCATTGGTCATAAGAAATGAATCACACCTACTAAAGATACTTGAAATTGTAGTTTCCAACTACTCATATTTTGAACTACAATCGGAATCATTTGTCGCACCTAACTTGTACGTGATCCATTCTCTTCATGCCATCAAATCTCTAAACGTCATTACAGAAGTTTTCAAGTACAGCTACCGCATACATATCCACATTGTCCACTCGCCCCCTCCGCAGCGTCTTTTTTGCATGTCAATATCCCAGCGTCGAAAGAATTAGTGATAATGGTAGGTTTGTTGCTCTTTTTTCTCACGTTTCTCGCTATCTCGGCCGTCTATCCATTTGATGGGAGTGATAGGTATCGGGAGAGAGGTAGCAACAATGAGGCTATGAGTTTGGATCGTGATCTGTTTATTCATGCAGTTGCATCGAGTTCCATTGGGTTGGTGGGAGCATGATGATGATGAACGCGACGCCGAGAACTAGTCCACCTTTCAGGGCTCACGCCTCCTCGTAGTGTCATGACGACGGTGATAAAGCGGAGATGGAGGGCGGCAAGGCAATAACAGACTGCAATCAGCCGGCCAACGAGATACAGGTTCCTTGTCGCCGTGCACACACCAAGCCTAACGAGCAACGCCGGGGCGAAGTTGAACCTGCATCATAGGATGGTGGCGATGGTTGAGTGGGGCGCAAAAATGGCGGTGTTGAGAGTGATCACGTTGGATGCAGCCGTACTGGAGCTGGGATGCAGATTTTGTGAGCACCTGCAGCCGGGCCCTGTTATCCTGGCTCTTCAATGTCGCTTTAAGATCTGTGCGACACAACTAACTTCCTACATAAAACTTTCTATTTTTTGTTTCTTTCATATAAAACATGTCTTGAACTTCAAACTTTGCAGTGCATCAAAACTTTCAAACTAGAATGTGGGTAAAACTTTCAGAACTTTTGGTCCGACATAAATACTAAAATAAGATTTTTTTTAATCAAACAAATTTATTTTGTATATTTATGTTGGACCAAAAAATCTAATTTTTTTATCCTAGATTCTAGTTAGAATGCTTTGCTTTTCTGTAAAGGTTTGAACTAAGAGATGTTCTATATGAGAGAAACAAAAAAGAGAAATGTACTTGCACGTATCTTGATGCGAAGAATGGATGGCTAGATAAGAGGGGCCGGGTGCAGGTGCCCTAAAACATGTTTTCAACTTGAGTTGCATGCAGTGCAAAGAATGGAGGGTGGTGCCGCACCTGTAGCCTCTGTTTTTTTTTTCATTGGATCCATCATGAATCGGATTACACTTTCACAATGATAAGGGAACAAACATAAATAAAAGATAGTATCTCTATCTGTGCAAACAACGAAAAAGGGAAGTCTAAACTAAACTACAGCTACGGCAAAAGGCTAACAGCATAAAAGGATTTATAGGACATCAAAATGAGGATCATTTCCAAGGAAGAGGATCATCTTTAGATTCCTTTCCAAGTGTATTGGTTATTAGTTACATCTCCTACTTTTAGCTAGCACAATGAAAAATGTGCTAACCAAGGATGCATTAGTTAGCTGTGACCGGTTAACTATGTTAAGATTATCTCATCTTTTAACCTCTGCAATTAGTCGAAAGATTCCTCGTGATGTTATACCTTTCTTTTGGGTTTGATACAAGATAAATTAGTCGTTGGATGCATGAGCATGCTTGGGACTAAGAATACAGTTCAATAGGGGAAGGGGTATGCAAATAAAGGTGCTCAAGTGATTGCTGAAGAGACCTCATCCATCCAAGTACAACAACACTAGAAAGGAAAAGGCACCTTCAGTTCAGGAACAAAAGAGAACACGTACGTCTCTACAGGCGTGCTTGTGCCTGAGGACTGTTGGGCCATGGTGCTTCTGCTGAACTGAGACTCTAGTTAGTACAGGCAACTGTAGTAGTATCTAGCTACTGCTGCTGCTGAACTGAAACTCTAGTACACAACACTGAACTGAACTGTAGTGGTATCTCCAACCTTTATCAATTATATAAGAGTGTTTACTTTGACTAAATAGGCAATTTTTCAACTAATTTAATCCATAGATAAATCACTAGCATGGCATTGACTGCATTGACGACATACTGACTTTAATCTAAACATGCACGTACTAAGCAAACAGTAGAAAAATCTACACATACTGCTAGTACTGCTATTACGAAAATAAACAGGAGCAGGATAAATGTGTTATACCCTCCAGTAGGCCAGACAGAAGCCGCCGCGGCGGTGACAGCAGCAGCGGCATCCTCGGCGGCCTTCTTGTCGGCCTCGGTCTTCTCGGCGGCGGCACGTTCGGCGTTGATGGACATGGTGATGACAAAGACGACGCAGACGTAGAGGAAGTAGTGAATCGGAGGCGAGCAGTCGCGCAGTCGCTTCCCAAAAGCCTATACGCATCTCTCCTGTACATGAACCGGAGAGACGGGGTTTCGGAGACCTGCTTTCTCGTCGACCGTGTACGCGGCGGATGGGATGGAGTCACCGGCGGCAGCAGCAGCAAAGGAACGACGTGGGCGGTGTGCGTGGGAGCAGATATGATCTGTTTGTGGCGGCTAGGGTTAGGAGACACCGCACACTTATATAGGCGTAGCCGCATGGAGAGACGTGGGCTCGACCCACGTTCGAGTCCATGACAGCCCACGATTCAACGTCTCAGATTGTGGCCCAGTTGTCAGACACTCTCCATTAGTGACTGGCAAAAATAAGCGCGTAGGTGTGAGCTCGGCTCGGCTCATTTCCGCAACCCGCGGCGTGGCGCGACGGGGCTGGGCGGGGCGGGGCGTTGCAAGGTTGGCGGCGGAGGAGGAGTGCGCGAGATCCTCTTCTCTTCTCAAGCTCCAATAGCATGTAGAAGACAAACCCTTATAAGGAGGTCCAACTCCTCTTCCACTTCCGGGGTGGGACTAAACTTCCCACTACACCTAGTGCCAATAAACCCACATGGGCCCTTAGAGATTTTTTTGAAATTGTTGGATGGGCCTAAAGCCCACCCCATATTTCAACAATCCCCCACCAGATCTCGAGGGCCCATTGTTTCCTTTGTTCCAATTGTTGCTTCGATATACTAGTGTTTCAGTGAAGACTTGTTAAGGTTGAGCTTCACCTAGAGCAAGTAGCTACACTCCTTCACAACTGAACAATTGACTATGCCTTGAATTGTCAGTTTGGCGTAAAGAAGCTTCAGCACATGTCTTACTAGTACTAGGCTGTCGAAGGCTGACCCCTCGGGTGGGGCATATAAGTCACACTCCTGGCCTATTCATGAGCTTACTAGAGATCACCACAATCTCATAGACTGTGACCAGCAATCAGGCTCACATAGGTGTGCTCCTCCAAAGATCGCTCTGTGGGATAGCATCTTGCTTACATAAGCTTTGGAACACATTAAGACAGTAGTCATCCTACCATACATTATCGAGAGTATTGCATCTCCAACGGAGTGGGTTAGTGTAGTTACTCTCCTCAGTTCACCACTGGCTTGCTTTCCCAGGTCCTACTTCACGGGATCTCCGATCACATAGGTTGGTTTACCACCATGGCAACTCATGTGGGTCTCATACCCATCTCCCTCGATGCACTATCTGTTACAACACGTGATAGCCCTTTTGTAAAGGGATCTGCCAGATTCTTAGCCATATGGACATACTCCAACGCTATCACTCTGGTGTTTCTTAATTTTCTGACAGCTTTTAATCTCATTATTATGTGTTTGTTGGACTTCATGTTGCCCTTTGAACTCTTCACCTTGGTGACGACAGTCTGATTCTCACAGTTCATAAGGATAGCTGGAACCGGTTTATCAACCAATGGCAAGTCCATCAAAAGATCTCGAAGCCATCCTGCTTCGACACCAAATGTGTCTAATGCTGTTAATTTTGCTTCCATTGTCGATCTCGTTAAGACCGTTTGCTTGCAAGACTTCCAAGAAACAGCGCCACCTCCAAGATTAAACATATACCTAGTTGTGGCCTTCATCTCATCAGCATCAGAGATCCAATTCGCATCACTATACCCTTCAAGTACCGACGGGTATCCGGTATAGGGAAGTCCATAGTTCATACTACCTTTCAAATAGTGCATAACTCTTTCAACAACATGCCAATGTACATCACCCAGATTGGAAACAAACCGCCTCAGTTTGCTCACAGCAAACAGGATGTCAGGTCTCATTGTGCTTGCTAGATACATGAGTGAAAAAATGATTTGAGAGTATCTCAGTTGATCCTTAGATGTGCCTTCGAACTTTCGAACCAACACACTAGGATCATATGGTGTTTGAGATGGTTTGCAGTCTGAATATCCAAAACGGCTCAAAACCTTCTCAACATAATGGGATTGCAGAAGTGTGATCCCACCCTCATTATCTCTTAGTAGCTTGATGTTTAAGATAACATCAGCTACATCGAGGTCTTTCATCTCAAAGTTCTGTGAAGGAAACGACTTGACCTCCTCAATGACTTTGAGATTGGTTCTGAAAATCAGTATGTCATCAACATACAAGCACAGTATAACTCCTTCGCCCCCACCATGGCGATAGTATACACATGTGTGAGCTTCATTAACAACGAAGCCAACAGATATCAAAGTTGTATTAAACCTATCATGCCATTGCTTAGGTTCTTGCTTCAAGCCATATAAAGATTTTAGCAACCTACACAGTGATACGTCTCCGTCGTATCTATAATTTTTGATTGTTGCATGCCAATATTATTCAACTTTCATACACTTTTGGCAACTTTTTATACTATTTTTTGGGACTAACATATTGATCCAGTGCCCAGTGCCAGTTCCTGTCAGTTGCATGTTTTATGTTTCGCAGAAACCCCATATCAAACGGAGTCCAAACGGGATAAAAACAGACAGAGAATTATTTTGGAATATTTGTGATTTTTGGGAGGTAAAATCAACGCGAGATGGTGCCCGAGGTGGCCACGAGATAGGAGCCCACGCCCACTCTAGGTGGGCGCGCCACCCACCCTCCTGGGCCCCTCGTAAGGCGGTTGATGCCCTTCTTTGGCAGCAAGAAAGCTAATTTTTGGAAAAAGATCTGGGTGAAGGTTTCAATCCAATCAGAGTTACGGATCTCCGGATATAAAAGAAATGGTGCCAGGGCAGAATTCTAGAATGCAGAAACAGAGAGAGATAGAGAGACAGATCCAATCTCGGAGGGGCTCTTGCCCCTCCCAAACCATGGGAGCTAAGGACCAGAGGGGAAACCCTTCTCCCATCTAGGGAGAAGGTCAAGGAAGAAGAATAATCAGGGGGGGCTCTCTCCCCCTTGCTTTCGGTGGCGCTGGAGCGCTGCCGGGGGCCATCATCATCACCGCGATCTTCACCAACACCTCCGCCATCTTCACCAACATCTCCATCACCTTCCCCCTTCTATCTACAGCAGTCCACTCTCCCGCAACCTGTTGTACCCTCTACTTGAACATGGTGCTTTATGCTTCATATTATTATTCAATGATGTGTTGCTATGTTGCTATCCTATGATGTCTGAGTAGATTTTCGTTGTCCTATCGGTGATTGATGAATTGCTATGATTGGTTTGAGTTGCACGTTTTATTATTGGTGCTGTCCTATGGTGCTCTCCGTGTCGCGCAAGCGTGAGGGATCCCCGATGTAGGGTGTGCAATATGTTCATGATTTGCTTATGGTGGGTGGCGTGAGTAACGAAAGCACAGACCCGAGTAAGTAGGTTGTTTGCGTATGGGATAAAGGGGACTTGATGCTTTAATGCTATGGTTGGGTTTTACCTTAATGATATTTAGTAATTGCGGATGCTTGCTAGAGTTCCAATCATAAGTGCATATGATCCAAGAAGAGAAAGTATGTTAGCTTATGCCTCTCCCTCAAATAGAATTGCAATAGTGATTACTGGTCTAGTAACGTAGTCAATTGCTTAGGGACAATTTCACAACTCCTATCACCACTTCTCCACACTCGCTATATTTACTTTATTGCGTCTTTATCTAAACAGCTCCTAGCTTTTATTTACGTGCTCTTTATTATCTTGCACACCTATACAACAACACTTGCAAAGTACTTCTAGTTTCATACTTGTTCTAGGTAAAGCGAACACTTAAGCGTGCGTAGAGTCGTATCAGTGGCAGATAGGACTTGAGAGAATATTTTTTCTACCTTTAGCTCCTCGTTGGGTTCGACACTCTTACTTATCGAAAGAGTACAACTATCCCATATACTTGCGGGTCATCAAGGCCTTTTTCTGGCGCCGTTGCCAGGGAGTCATAGCGTGGGGTGAATATTCTCGTGTGTGCTTGTTTGCTTTATCACTAAGTAATTTTTATTTGTTGTTCTAAGTTGTTCTCTATCTTTAGTTATGGATATGGAACACGAAATACCAAAAAAAATTAGGTGTACTTGCTACTCATGGAGACGGGGAACCTCCTAAAACCCTCGATCTCGTTATGTGACAGAAATTATGTACTACTTTGATAATCCTGAGAAAACCCCATTCAACTTTGTTATGGGAGACACGTTGGATCAACGTGAGTACTTTAGGGATTATTGCTTGACACAAAAAGGGAAACTATTATGGGATCAAATTTCTATGTTGCGTTGGTATGCTCGTCAACTATGCTTGATACAAGATTATACTTGTTGCTCTAGGATGAAGGCTCCACACCTTCCCTTTTCATGCAAATTCAATGATAATGAAACCTTAGCTTCTTATGCCAATGGTAGATTTGATTACTATGATGTGGACCAAATAGAAGAATTTGTTGCTTTTATGGGTGCTTATGAGATTGAATCTATGTTTAAAGAGTTTGATGATTTTGATGATTCAGTTTATAGACCTGAAAATTTTGCTATACTTAGATATTGCTATAAAAATTATGAATAAAATTAAAATATTGATGCATTTATTGAGAAAGTCTCCGCTATCAAAGAAGAGACTAATATTTTGCAGGAAGCTATGGAAGAAGAAATTGATGAAATTGGGAGCTCATTGGATAAAAAAGATGATGAGGAGAGTGACGAACAAAAGGAGGAAGAGTGGATTAGCTACCCGTGCCCACCTTGTAATGAGAGTAACTCTTCAACTCATACAATGTTTAATTCCCCTTCGTACTTACCGAAGGATGATTGATATGATGATTGTTATGATCCCTTTAATTCGTTTAAAATATCCCTTTTTCATGATGCTTGCTATACTTGCGGCCAAGATGCCAATATGAATTATGCTTATGGAGATTAACTTGCTATAGTTCCTTATGTTAAACATGAAATTGTTGCTATTGCACCCACGCATGATAGTCCTATTATCTTTTTGAATTCTCCAAACTGCACTATATCGGAGAAGTTTGTGCTTATTAAGGATTATGTTGATGGTTTGCATTTTACCGTTATTCATTGGCCTTTACTTGGTGTGCGTGAATTGTTCTTTTATGAAGTGCCACTACTAGGGAAAAGCCTATACACAGAATCTTACCAGCAGCGCAGCTCAAAAAGGAGCGCTGCTGCTAATTAGTAGTAGCGCGTGTGCGGGAAACACGCTGCTGATAAGTTTTTAGCAGTAGCGCGCTCGGTGTAAACCGCGCTGCTACAAATATCGACCGACAGTGTTCACCTAACTCCATTTAGCAGTAGCACGGTGGCGCGAACCACGCTACTGCTACGGATGTAGTAGTAGCGCGCTTTTTCTGAGATCGCTGCTGCTAAATTTCAAATTGGCACACTTTTTTGTCCCTATTAGCAGTAGCGCCGTCGCCCAAAGCGCGCTGCTGCTAATTCCTTAGCCGCAGCGTGTTTTAGCTCCCGCGCTACTGCTAACCCGCATCAACCCACCACCTTTTCCCCACCCGTCCCTCCCCTCCCCCTCCTCTCTTCCCTTCCCCCTACCTCCCCCACATGCTCCCACTCTCACTCTTCTTCTTCCTCAATACTTCTCCCCCATTACTCTCTCTCTTCTATCCACCTTTCTCTCTCTCCGTTACTCCTACCTAACTACACCACCTCCATTAATGCATCTCCTTTCTCTTTTTCCTTTCCCCTCCACTAGTTGAAGTTGTCTCCTCCCAAATTAGGTAGCTAGGTAGATGTAGGATTTAGTTAAGTGACCTATTTTCCCCCTAACTAGATCTATCTTTGTCAAGAAGAGCTTTGTGCACTTTTGATCTCCCTACAACATCATCTCCATCGTGTGCTCGATCTCGATCGAGATAGAGGTGATGAAAATTTCATGCTTTTGCAAAATGGAAATATGTTTATGTGTGTGTGATATGTTTGTGGAAATTGTGTGTGTGGCATGAGTTGACGCCAAATTGTGCTTTTGAGTTGCCTACGTTCCGTGTCAGATGGGCTAAGAATGTCGAAAGAGAAAGCCGGATTTTCACTACCATGACTATACCCGACGCCAAGAGCGCTACCGTGAACGCTATCGCAAAAAACAAGCCATGGGTACATGCAAAGCACGTGACACAATGCTTCTTCATAACTGACCCGCGCAATCCCAGCCGTGTTGTCGTGAGAAGAGGCAAAAGGAACATCATTGGAATGGATGGAGTCGCCAACGAGGAAGACTATGATCAGTACGACAACCCAATGAGGGAAGGTGACGATGATGATGAAGTATACATCAAAAGAAGAATCAATACTACATTACCTAAGAAAAATCGTACTCCATGGAAAAGGCAAAGACACAGTGAGGGGCTCAATTATTCTTCGATGAACAAGAAGGGAAAGAAGCTGACTCAAAAACGAAAACGTCAGCACTGAGGAAACTTATGTTATCGGTCAAATGATGTAATATATATATATATATATATATATATATATATATATATATATATATATATATATGTTCCTATTTTGTATACACACTTAGCCATTATTATGCATGGGTCCAATGATGTGTAATATATATGTTCCTATTTTGCATACATATTTAACCGTCAAATGATGCAATATATATCGCACTCCCTTCGTTCACTGCCCTCGGTAAATAAAAGTGGGATAAAATAAAGGAAAAGAAAAAGGAAAACTGGCAGTAGCGAAGGTAGTAGCAGCGCGTTTTGCCTAAACTGCTACAGCTACTGAAGCTAGTAGTAGCGAATTTCGTATAAAGCGCTACAGCTACTGAAGTTAGTAGCAGCGCGTTTTGTCCAAATGCGCTACTGCTACGTCCACTTAAACCAAAATTCTCGCCCGCCCTGCTTCATCCCGCCTTTTCCCCCCAAATCCCCACTCTCTCTTCCCCCGTTGCACCGCCGCGCCCGACCCGGCCCCGGCGCTCGCCCCCGACTCCGATGCTGGCGCTAGCCCCCTACCCCGGCGCTCGCCCCCGACCCGACCCTCGCCCCCGACCCCGGCGCTCGCCCCCGACCCGGCCCTCGCCCCCGACCCCGGCGCCGGCGCTCGCCCCCGACCCTGGCGCGCTCGCCCCCGACCCGTCGGCCCTCACCTCCCTCCTCTCCCCTCCCGGCCGTCGTCGGGCCTGCCTCCTCGCCCCTGCACCCTCTATAAACCCCCCTCTCTCTCTGCTAGGGTTCTTCGGTTAATTTACTTAGGTTTTAGTTAGGGCAATATGTTAATTAGGTTATCTATTTAGTTATGAATTTAGCTAGGTTTCAAAATTAGCTGAATTTATATGGAAATTTGAATTGGACATGTGATATGTGCGTATGTCATGTTTTGGACATGTCATGTTTGGAAAATGATCCGAGTAGCCTATGTTACGCCGGAATGTTGATTCATTTCCGTTACAGTGAATTTCAGGCGCTCGATATATATACTTTTTTAGCAAAGGTCATGCCGAAATTTCCCGTGAATAAAGGCATGATTTTGTGCTACATAGTTGGCATATCGACTGCTGGCACATAGATTTCTTTTTATGTCATTTCTCATTTATTCATACTTTTAGAAAAAAATGAGGACACTTAATCATAGGAAACATGTCGAACAACGAAGAAACTGGGCCTTCTGACCAAGATGCAGACGAGATGGATTATGAGGGTGAACAAGAGTACCTCAACTATTTGACTGCTAAGCAAGGTTTGCAGGTCGGCCTCGATGATGGTACTGACGCCGACATCGACACCGACGGCGCCGGCACCAATGGCGGTACCGAGACCGGTGGGGAAGGTACCGGCGGGGAAGGTACCGACAGGGAAGGTACCGGCCCCGATGCCGCTACCGAAAAGAGGAAGCATAAGAAGCAGAGGATACGAAAACCTAACAAACTAGGGATTGGATGACTTGTGATCACAAAGATGGCACCTGGCAAGTTTGAGCCGTTAGAGACAGAAGAACCTCGCAAGTGCTATGGGAACCAAGTAGGATGCATCCTACGGGAATGCGCGACCATGTGCTGTCGACTGAGAAAAGCCTACTAGCCTCAAAGGATCCAGGATATCCGACATACGCGGCTCGTGTGCCTGAGGGGAAGTGCTACGTCGACACATGGCCCGCGGAGGTGTTCTTCCTGCGGTTTGACCATATCTTTGAGATGTTTCTAACAAGGCGGCTTGATTTTACTATCGTCCGCCTTTTTGCGCTACATATGAGCTCCGTCATGAAGAGTGAAGAAGTCTCGCAAATCTGTGTGGCGGATCCATACTACATGCACGAGTTTTTCTTGAGTCTCGGCGACTTTGAGCGTGAAACTGCTAGGGAGTACCTCCAAAACTTCATGGTACGGAATAAGGACCGGGAAATTGTCCTTGTGCCTTATCATCCAAAGTAAGTTAGTTCCGGACAACCCTTTCGTACATTTCAATCATTCCTTCTCTTTCATATGGGGAATAATTTGAGGTGTCTTTTCCCTGCAGCAACGGGCGTGCCGTCCTTATCGTTCTTTACCCGCAAGTCTCCCACGCCGTCTATTTTGACCCTTCCAGAGACTACGAGAAAAAAGACTACACCCACATAATGAATATTCTAGATGATGCTCTCCAAGGCTTCAGCTTTAGAGGTGGCCACGTGCAGATCAAGAAACAAAGGAACAAGAAGATGGGTTTCGCGCATAAAACTAACTTCTCCTGCATCCATGTCCCAAAACCAAGCAAGAAGGATGGATTCTAGATCGTCCATCTCATGATTCAGTTCAACACGGATCACCAAAAGCTTCGCATTAACAGCAGAAATGATGATCATATCCACAAGTGGCTAGAATCTCATGGAGAAGCGGATTATAAACTTAGAGATGACTTCTTTTGCATGCAAAGCGACATTGCGACGATCATCATGAAAGAAGTCGTCGATGAGAAGGGGATGTTCCACCACGTCCCTATATCGCGAGCTGACGTCCGAACTCGCATAGGCATGCAACGTCTAGACCTCACGCCGTTCAAGAAGCTAGGGTTTGTCCTTGATGATATGGAAGGATGGAACTTCTAGTGATTTATGATGCCGATGATGATGATATGTGTCGGTTGAACTTGTATACTTTTTGTAGCGATGAAACTTTGTGATGTCCACGGTCCCTGCCGAACTTGCGTAACGCTACTTTGTTAGTTTGCATACGATGACCTGCGTACCTCTAGTTAATTAATTTGCATACTGTATGTTGCATCTAGTTGCTAACCCTTTATTTTTTGGTGTTGCTCTAGTATATTTTGTTGCATATATATGATTGTACATCCTCTTCATGAACATGCATCTCTAACAGGTACCTAGTTTCTTGATGGCGAGATGGAATTGCTATGTCGTGTACAAAGGGAAGGTTCCGGGGGTGTACAACGAGTGGCATGAGTGTCAGGCGCAAGTGAATGGGTTCACGGGCGCCAGCCATAAAGGCTTCAAAAGCAGACAAGAAGGAGAAGCTAGTTACTTGAGGTTCACGCTAGCGTGAGAGAGGACTCGTAACCGCCACCTCATGTACTGCATAGTTCCGCTCTCACTCATAGTGATAGCACTTCTTGCGTATACCTTTGTTTAGATGGATGACGTTGTTGTAGTTGCAAGTATTCGAGACTTGCATGTATCGCTATTTTCGAGATGATGACAAGATATCACTTTGTGTTGGATGATGATTATGATGAGACTATTTTTATGTACATGCTATGATTACATTTGTGGTCTCGCAGGCATTTGTATGTGTATCATGATGACATTTCTATGTGCTAAAGATTCTTCTATAAAGCCTGTTCAATTACAAAACAAATATGCCAAAAAAAACGAAAAAAACCTAGTTAAATTAGCAGTAGCGAGTGTATAAAAGTTAGCAGCAGCGCCGCGATAGCAGTAGCGCGTCAAGGCAAAGCGCACTAGAGCTACTAGTAGTAGCAAGCTTCCGCTAACAGCGCTGCTGCTACACTTGTGTAGCAGTAGCGCCGGTGAGCACGCGCTACTGCTATCTGTTAGCTGTAGCACCTTATTAGTAGCGCCTATCCCCGCACTACTGATACATCTAAAACCCGCGCTGCTGCTAGCCTTTTCCCTAGTAGTGTGCCGATGCATAGGAAGAGAGTTAGACTTCGTTGTTGCATGATATATGTTACTTTGTGCTCACTACTAAATTACAAATCATTTTAATTAAAATTGGCTTTGATATACCTTGGGATCCGGGTGGATCCATTACTTGAGCACTATATGCCTTGCTTAATGGCTTTAAAGAAAGCGCTGCCAGGGAGACAACCCGGAAGTTTTAGAGAGTCATTTATTTCTGTTGAGTGCTTTTATATAGTTTAAAAACAAAAAAATAAAGTGGGGAACCCAAAACTTTTCAAAAAGGAAAGTGAAAGTGAGAGAGGCAAGCATTGTTGAAGTGGGAGAGCTCCTTGAACTTTGTTCATGCTCACGGAAACTTTGTGAATCTTGATTAGAGAAACTTTTCATCAAAAATAATTATCACCTTGTACAATTCCATTGTATTATAAAAATAATGTGCCAAGGTTTGCCTTTAGGATGTTTACAATACTTGTTGGTTTGTACGGTGTAGGACAGAAACTTTGGCTGTAGTGTGTGATTTTACATTTTTAACTGGAATGTCAAATGGTTCTGATTCCTTTTGCACTGTCTTTCTGTACAATTGTTTTATTTTTCCTAATGTTGGTAGAATTTTTGGGGTACCAGAAGTATGGTGAATGTTCAGATTGCTACAGACTGTTCTGTATTTGACATATTGTGTTTTTGATGCATAGTTTGCTTGTTTTGATGAAACTATCAATTTATATCAGTGGATTAAGCCATGAAAAAGTTATATTACAGTAGACACAATGCAAAAACAAAATATGAATTGGTTTGTTACAGTACTTAGAGTAGTGATTTGCTTTATTATACTAACGGATCTTACCGAGTTTTTTGTTGAAGTTTTGTGTGGATGAAGTGTTTGATCGAGGAGGTCTCGATATGAGGAAAAGGAAGAGATGCAAGAGCTCAAGCTTGGGGATGCCCAAGGCACCCCAAGTAAATATTCAAGGAGACTCAAGCATCTAAGTTTGGGGATGCCCCGAAAGGCACCCCCTCTTTCTTCAACAAGTATCGGTATGTTTTCGTATTCGTTTCGTTCATGCGATATGTGCAAGTCTTGGAGCGTCTTTTGTATTTAGTTTTCACTTTTATTTTATGCACCATGTTGGTATGAGATAGTACTTGGTTTATTTATATAATTCTCATTGCGTTTCACTTAAATCTTTTGAGTATGGCTTTATAGAATGCTTCATGTGCTTCACTTATATCATTTGAAGTCTGGATTGCATGTTTCTCTCCATATAGAAAACTGCCATTTGTAGAATGATCTTTTGCTTCACCTATATTTGTTAGAGCGTGGGCATATCTTTTGTAGAAAGAATTAAACTCTCTTGCTTCACTTATATCTATTTAGAGAGATGACAGGAATTGGTCATTCACATGGTTAGTCATAAAATCCTACATAAACTTGTAGATCGCTGAATATGATATGTTTGATTCCTTGCAATAGTTTTGCGATATAAAGATGGTGATATTAGAGTCATGCTAGTGGGTGGTTGTGGATTGTAGAGACACTTGTGTTGAGGTTTGCAAGTCCCGTAGCATGCACGTATGGTAACCATTGTGTGACAATTTTGAAGCATGGGGTGTTTCTTTGATTGGTCTTCCTTATGAGTGGCAGTCGGGGACGAGCGATGGTCTTTTCCTACCAATCTATCCCCCTAGGGGTATGCGTAGTAGTACTTTGCTTCGAGGGCTAATAAAATTTTGCAATAAGTATATGAGTTCTTTATGAGTAATGTGAGTCCATGGATTATACGCACTTTTACCTTTCCATCATTGCTAGCCTCTTCGGTACTGCGCATTACCCTTTCTACCCTTGACAGTTGGTGCAAACTTCGCTGGTGCATCCAAACCCCGTGATACGATATGCTCTATCACACATAAGCCTCCTTATATCTTCCTCAAAACAGCCACCATACCTACCTATCATGGCATTTCCATAGCCATTCCGAGATATATTGCCATGCAACTTCCATGATCATCATATACATGACTTGAGCATTTATTGTCATATTGCTTTGCATGATCGTAAGATAGCTAGCCTGATGTTTTCATGGCTTGTCCGTTTTTTGATGTCATTGCTACGCTAGATCATTGCACATCCCGGTACACCGCCAGAAGCATTCATATAGAGTCATATCTTTGTTCCAGTATCGAGTTCTAATATTGAGTTGTAAGTACATAAAAGTGTGATGATCATCATTATAGAGCATTGCCCCATGAAAAAAAGAAAAAAGAAAAAAAGAAAAAAAGGAAAGGCCAAAGAAGACTAAATAAAAAAAAGTGGGCCAAAGAAGCCCACCGGAAAAAAAGAAAAAAAAAGAAAAAAAAGAAAAGAAAAGGGGCAATGTTACTATCCTTTTACCACACTTGTGCTTTAGAGTAGCACCATGTTCTTCATATAGAGAGTCTTCTACATTTTTACTTTCATATACTAGTGGGAATTTTCATTATAGAACTTGGCTTGTATATTCCAACGATGGGCTTCCTCAAATGCCCTAGGTGTTCATGAGCAAGCAAGTTGGATGCACACCCACTTAGTTTTCAGTTTGAGCTTTCATACACTTATAGCTCCTAGTGCATCCGTTGCATGGCAATCCCTACTCCTCGCATTGACCTCAATTGATGGGCATCTCCATAGCCCGTTGATTAGCCGCGTCGATGTGAGACTTTCTCCCTTTTTGTCTTCTCCACATAAACCCCCGCCATCATATTCTATTCCACCTATAGTGCTATATCCATGGCTTGCGCTCATGTATTGCGTGAGGGTTGAAAAAGCTGTAGCGCGTTAAAAAGTATGAACCAATTGCTCGGCTTGTCATCGGGGCTGTGCATGATGGGAGCATTTTGTGTGACGAAAATGAAGCATGGACAAACTATATGATTTTGTAGGGATAAGCTTGCTTCGGCCTTGTTGTTTTGAAAAGACATGATTGCTTTATTACTACGCTCGAAGTATTATCGTTTTTATGACAAATGATAGACTATTGCTTTGAATCACTCGTGTCTTAATATTCATGCCATGATTAGACATATGATCAAGATTATGCTAGGTAGCATTCCACATCAAAAATTATCTTTTTATCATTTACCTACTCGAGGTCGAGCAGGAATTAAGCTTGGGGATGCTGATACGTCTCTGTCGTATCTATAATTTTTGATTGTTCCATGCCAATATTATTCAACTTTCATATACATTTGGCAACTTTTATACTATTTTTAGGGACTAACATATTGATCCAGTGCCTAGTGCCAGTTATTGTCTGTTGCATGTTTTATGTTTCGCAGAAACCCCATATCAAATAGAGTCCAAACGGGATAAAATCGGACGGAGAATTATTTTGTAATATTTGTGATTTTTGGGAGGTAAAATCAACGCGTGACGGTGCCCGAGGTGGCCACGAGATAGGGGCCCATGCCCACTCCAGGTGGGCGCGCACTCCACCCTCCTAGGCCCCTCGTAAGGCGTTTGATGCCCTTCTTTGGCCGCAAGAAAGCTAATTTTTGGAAAAAGATCTGGGCGAAGGTTTCAATCCAATCGGAGTTATGGATCTCCGGATATAAAAGAAACGGTGCCAGGGCAGAATTCCAGAATGCAGAAACAGAGAGAGACAAAGAGACAAATCCAATCTCGGAGGGGCTCTCGCCCCTCCCAAGCCATGGGAGCCAAGGACCAGAGGGGAAACCCTTCTACCATCTAGGGATAAGGTCAAGGATGAAGAAGAATAAGGGGGGCTCTCTCCCCTTGCTTCCGGTGGTGCCGGAGCGCTGCCGGGGGCCATCATCATCACCGCGGTCTTCACCAACACCTCCGCCATCTTCACCAACATCTCCATCACCTTCCCCCTTCTATCTACAGCGGTCCACTCTCCCGCAACCCACTGTACCCTCTACTTGATCATGGTGCTTTATGCTTCATATTATTATTCAATGATGTGTTTCTATCCTATGATGTCTGAGTAGATTTTCGTTGTCCTATCGGTGATTGATGAATTGCAATGATTGGTTTGAGTTGCATGTTTTATTATTGGTGCTGTCCTATGGTGCTCTCCGTGTCATGCAAGCGTGAGGGATCCCCGCTATAGGGTTTGCAATTTGTTCATGATTTGCTTATGGTGGGTGGCGTGAGTGACGGAAGCACAGACCCGAGTAAGTAGGTTGTTTGCGTATGGGATAAAGGGGACTTGATGCTTTAATGCTATGGTTGGGTTTTACCTTAATGATGTTTAGTAGTTGCGGATGCTTGCTAGAGTTCCAATCATAAGTGCATATGATCCAAGAATAGAAAGTATGTTAGCTTATGCCTCTCCCTCAAATAGAATTTCAATAGTGATTACCGGTCTAGTAACGTAGTCAATTGCTTAGGGACAATTTCACAACTCCTATCACCACTTTTCCATACTCGCTATATTTACTTTATTGCGTGTTTATCTAAACAGCCCCTAGCTTTTATTTACTTGCTCTTTATTATCTTGCTAACCTATCCAACAACACTTGCAAAGTACTTCTAGTTTCATACTTGTTCTAGGTAAAGCGAACACTAAGCGTGCGTAGAGTCGTATCAGTGGAAGATAGGACTTGAGAGAATATTTGTTCTACCTTTAGCTCCTCGTTGGGTTCGACACTCTTACTTATTGAAAGAGGCTACAACTATCCCGTATATTTGCGGGTCATCAAACACCTTTCTTTCCTGACCATCTATCACAAAAGCCATCTTAATATCCATCTGGTGGACGAGAAGACCATGCGAGGCCACCAACGAGAGTAATACTCGAATGTTGGTCAGTCTAGCCACAGGTGAATAAGTATCGAAGAAATCTTCCTCTTCTTTCTGTTCATAGCCCTAGGCCACAATCCTAGCCTTGTACTTTTCAATCGTACCATCGGTCCTAAGCTTCTTTTTGAACACACAGTTACATCCCAATGTTTTACAACCATAGGGACGCTCAGTGATCACCCATGTCCCGTTAGCTATGATAGAATCCATCTTGCTACGGACCGCATCCTTCAAGTAGTTAGCTTCTCGAGGGGCATACGCTTCTGAAATAGAAGTGGGAGTATCATCCACGAGGTACACGAAGAAATCATCACCAAAGGTCTTTGAAGTCCTTTGTATCTTGCCCCTACCAAGGGTTTCCTCGTCATCCTCCTCAGGATTATCATCATGTGTTCGTTCATAGTGTTCCTTAGGGATGGCAGGCTCAGGAGTCTCCTCAGATTCCTGTCTAGAAGTTCTTTGCATATCTCTCATAGGAAAAATATCCTCGAGAAATGTAGCATCCTTAGACTCCATAATTGTACCGACCTTCTGGTCAGGTACATCAGATTTCACTACTAGAAATCTATAGCCAACGTTGTTCTTAGCGTAGCCCAAATTAATGCACTCCACAGTTTTTGGTCCAAGCTTATGCTTTTTGGGGATTGGCACATTGACTTTCGCCAAACAGCCCCAAGTACACAAGTACGAGAGTGTTGTCCTTCTCTTTGCCTACTTCTCATAGGGAGTGATCTCACTATCCTTTGTCAGAACTTTATTCAGGACATGGCATGCCGTCAATATAGCTGTCGGTGTCAAAACCGGTGAATCTCGGGTAGGGGGTCCCGAACTGTGCGTCTAGGCGGATGGTAACAGGAGACAAGGGACACGATGTTTTTACCCAGGTTCGGGCCCTCTCGATGGAGGTAAAACCCTACTCCTGCTTGATTAATATTGATGATATGTGTAGTAGAAGAGTGGATCTACCACGAGATCAGAGAGGCTAAACCCTAGAAGCTAGCCTATGGTATGATTGTTGTTCGTCCTACGGACTAAAACTCTCCGGTTTATATAGACACCAGAGAGGGCTAGGGTTACATAGAGTCGGTTACAATGGGAGGAGATCTTCATATCATATCGCCAAGCTTGCCTTCCACGCCAAGGAAAGTCCTATCAGGACACGGGACGAAGTCTTCAATCTTGTATCTTCATAGTTCGGGAGTCCGGCCAAAGGTCATAGTCCGGCTATCCGGAGACCCCTAATCCGGGACTCCCTCAGTAGCCCCTGAACCAGGCTTCAATGACGACGAGTCCGGCGTGCAAATTGTCTTCGGCATTGCAAGACGGATTCCTCCTCCGAATACTTCATAGAAGATGTTGAACACAAGGATAGTGTCCGACTCTGCAAAATAAGTCCCACATACCACCGTAGAGAGAATAATATCTGCACCAATCTAATCTGCTGATGTATTCCGCAGCATGACATCACGCCACGGCCAAGCCTTTATTCGAATCATTTTATTGTTCCACCTCAGCACGTTTAGCGAGGCGGTTTCCTTGGCACGTCCTGTCAAAGCAGAGATCGTGTCCCCTTATTCCGGGATTCTCATCAATACGGGCGTGGGTAACCCAACCGTGCCTTTGGTATGACTCCCTAATTGAAAGCGAGTACCAAACAGTTATGGGGAGGGCTCTTGGTATTCAACTCCTTTATAAAGAGACCAAGGCTCGACTCCTTTCTTTTCAGTCCAATCAAATACACCCCTCGCTTCGAGTTCCAACACCCAAAGCTCTAGTTTTAGGCGCTTCGGACCTTCGACAATGTCCGGCTCCGACCTTCAAGGCTGGTGGATGCCTTCCTCCGTTACGGAAGAAGATGTGCGAAAGCTGAGAGATGCCAGGTATCTAACCGGCGAAATCTCGCATAGGCTGCCTGCTCAAGGGCAGGCCATTCCCACTCCCCAGCCCGGTGAGAGCGTGGTGTTCACATCTCACTTCCTTCGGGGGCTAGGCTTCCCGATTGATCCCTTCGTGAGGGGGCTTATGTTTTATTACGGGCTGAAGTTCCACGACTTAGCTCCGGAGTCCATCCTCCAAATCTCGTCATTCATTGTCGTGTGTGAGGCCTTCCTCCATATTACTCCTCACTTCGGATTGTGGCTTAGAACCTTCAAGGTGGAACCGAAGATGATCGAGGGGCAGCACGCTGAGTGGGAGGAGCTATAATAAGCAAGATGGCCGACGCTCCATGGCCCGAGGCCTCTTTTCAAGAGGAGTTCTGCTTATGGCAACGAGACTGGTTTTACATCACAGCCCCCAGGGGCACCACATGGGTGGCGCCACCTGCTTTTCACTCGGGTCCCCCACCACGGCTAATGTCATGGGTCAATGAAGGGCTTATCTGGGGGCCGCCCAAAGACGTGCCCTTGCTGCAGGACCGCATTCGAGATCTTCTAGAAATAGATATCAATTTGACCGTAGTGGCGCAAGTTATGCTGATTTGCCGCACACTGCCCTGCAAACGTCGCCCTCTCCGCCTGTGGGAATTCAACCCGGAAGGACCACGAGTCCTCCAACACTTTATGGGCATGACGCCCGTGGAGATGTACAAATTGTTCTTTGGATCACAAGCAAGGTGTCCGGATTTGTCCGAGGACGCAGGTCTGAGTTGCAATCGCCCGGATGCTCGAGTAAGTAGCTCCGTATTTGGACATGCCACCCGTGTTTCCATCATAAAATTACCCTTAACAGAGTTGTCCTTTGAACAGGAGTGGATAGTGAAGGCAAAGCTTATCAGGTGTCCAGCCCCCCTGCCCGAGACCACGCTGAATCCCATGCTTACCAAGATGCTGGAGGTCGTGCTTTTGGCAGGAGGCGAAGGGGGGAACCAAGGAGCTACCGCCTCCGCGAAGGACGCTGTTAGGAAGGGAAGAATCGAAAATTCCCCCAACCAGGGAAAGAAAAGGACTGCCTCTGAAGACCCAGAGGTGATGGCCCCAAAACGGGGGAAGAAATCTTTGCCAGAGTGTTCGGCACCGGAGAACGCCCCGGCCAAATTGCGCCCTCAAGGGGACCCGCTCTCCCCTGAGCCATAAGTGAAGGGAGGGGTTCCATAATGAATGACATTCCTGTTTTATTTCTGAGGAAGATAACCGAAGTGTTAACTTGCAGTTCGGATCTCAATCCTTCTCAGCAGAGCTCATCTTCAAGGGATCTTTGTCCGGAGATGATAGAGAGCCAAACGCCTCCCCTTGTTGCACCATCTCACGAGGCAGGCGACCCCGAGGTGTCATCTCGGAGGGTTTTTCCAAGTCCGAATCCTGGAAAAGGTTGCCATGCTAGTCCGGCACCCTCTGGTGCGCGGTCGGAGGGGCTGAAGGATCTGCTTGGGAGGGCGTTCATCTCAGAAGAACACCGTATGTTGATGAATACGGTGATTGGAAGGATTTCGTCCATGGAAAGCGGATTGTACGAGGCTGCCAGGAGTTTACTAACAGGCTTTGAGGTACGTAAAAAGGTGTACCTTTTGGTAGAGCCGCATATTAAATGTGCCCTGTATAAACAGTAGCCCCTGAGACTCTGTGTGTCGTCAAGAGTGACAGCGCGCAGAGGATCATAACCCCAGGTATAATATGTCACCTATTTTATGAAGGTGGCAAGGCGTTCGGTGGCTAGCCGGACTGATGAATCTGTCAAGCTAAAGCGGCAACTTGACATGGCGGATGCCGACATCGCGCTTGTGAATAAGCGGCTAGATGAGGCACAAGGTATGTTCCAAAGACATCTGATAAGAGGAGTTTGGTGCGCGTGCCTTATAAGATATGTGCTTGATGCAGATAGTGCTGCTGCCGTGGAGAACCTTCGGGCGGAACTTGCCCGAGCCCAGGAACAAGCAAGGAAAAGTGATGCGGCTGCCGTCAAGGCGGCTGAAGAGCTAAAAGCCTAACTGGCTGCTCACTGCCAGAGCAAGAGAGTAATGGCCGAGATGGCTATAAAATTAAAGGATGCTGCTGACCGCTGTAAATTTCTTGAACAAGGAAATAAGGCGGCTCAGAAGGATCTTGAAAAGATCACTGCCGAGGCCAAGGATACTCGCTCTGCAATGAGAGCTATGAAGAAGGAGCTGCGTCAGGCCGGAGATATCACGGCTAGAAAGCCCTATATGCTGCGGATGAAGTTCGGATACCCCAAGTATGCTCCGTTAGACCGGCAGTGGAGTGCGGAAAACACTTATCTGGATTTGGTAGCTAGTGCGGCAGACGCGACCGAACACTTTCACGGCCGAGGTGACCATGGATTGGAAGAGCTTTTTTGGTCACAGTTCCACAATCCAGAACGCCCACTTTCGGTATCCGACCGTTTGGCCGCCTGGGCGGAGCTGAACAGGTTATCCGGACTCGCCATGAGGTATGTTGCGAGTCGTCTGTGGCCGGAGAAGCCGGAGCCGAAGAGTTATTTTGGCTTGGTGCAGCAGTTCCTTGGTTCGGTGCCGCATGCTGATGCAATGAAGAGGTCGGCATGCATAGAGGGCGCACAGATGGCTCTTGCCCGTGTCAAAACATACTGGGCGGATATGAAGGCCAGTGTTGTTGCATCCCGGGATTCGGACGAAAGCCGAGTACCTGCCAAGCACTACTTTGAGGAAGTTCTTCATGGCGCTCGTTTAATAGAGTCGCATTGCTCGAAGGATGTTGTGTTCGAATAGCGTGTACTATTGTAAAACGAATATTTTGATAGAATATAAAGGCTTTTTATACTTGTGCTTGCAAGAATTATGATGCCTCCTGTGCGGCCGTTTAATGTATATGTGTATATAACCTGAAAGATGGCAGTCGTTGGCTTCAGCCCCCATGCATAGAATGCGGGGGTGTTCGCAAAAAGGCGCCTTTTCACACTTAATCCAACGTCTTGGTCCTATAAAGGAGGTGGTGGCGCAGCGAACTAGGCAACCGGACTATAATGCTTTATCACTTTCACTTAGCCATAGGAGTTTGACAGTGGGGCTACTGAATAGCCCCTAGGGGCACCGCGCTCACCCGAATTCGGGGCTCGAGTGTGCCTGACCGGGAAGCGGCCCTTCGTTAATGTGGAGGAATCCTAAAGATTCCGAAAGTCATCGAGTGGTTGACCAGTCTCTCGCGATATCATGACAGTCAGTTTTCGGCTTTCTCTACGGAGGTGCTCGCCTGGCCGAACCGGGGTACAATTGCAATAGTTCTCCTGGTGCCGTCTTAGCCGATAGAGCGGAACGTAAGGCAGCAAAACATAGGAGCCGGGAAAACCCAACATTTGACCAAAGACATGATTCGGAGCTGATGCATATAAGGCCAAACTCGCGACGCCGAACACTCCCTAAGGTACTCGGTCTTTCTGAGGACGGGGCGAACAATAACCCTTTGGTAAAAAAGCCCCTGGTGTCCAGGTACGTGCAAAATTCTAGCGTGGCCACATGCCAAGACGCCAACCTCCTCCTCGGCTATAGTGAAAAACCGGGGGATGGTATCAACAAGAGACAGTAAGAAAGGTTTACGCAGGGTCTTAATCTGAAGAGAATCCTTAGAACGGGTCCCCACTTCACGTCTGTGCATGTGTCTTCGTTGTGCCGTATCCTGGATGGGCGTAGCACGATGTTCGTCTGCGAAAGAGAGGGACTTTAGTGAAAAATAATCATACGATAAATCTATATTAGAATAAAAAAATTATAACACTGAGGCATAAGTAAGACTGGGCCTTATTGTCTCCTGGTGTGAACACGCGGAGCCCCTTGTACAGGGTTGTGCGGCTGTTAGGCCTTTGTATGTTTATGCCGGACTTGTCGAACCATGTCCAAGGTATTGAAGCTGGATTAGTGTGCGGCTGTCAAGGCGGCCGCACCATTATCCGTACTTCATGGATCAATTGATATTTCCCTTTAGTGAGATGATGCCTCGCGGACCGGGCATTTTGAGTGTGAGGGATGCATAATGTGGTATTGCGTTAAAGCGGGCGAAAGCTTCGCATCCCAGTAGCGCTTGATAGCGACTTATGAACGGGGCGATGTGGAAGGTTAGCTTTTCGCTTCGCAAGTTGTCGGGTGAGCCGAACATGACTTCTAACAATAGGGAACCCATACTCTGGGTATCTGGGCCCGGCGTGATTCCTTGAAAGGAAGTGTTGTCATGGCGAATTGTTACTAGGTTTATCCCCAGTTTGCGGATTGTGTCCTGATATAATAGGTTTAGGTCACTGCTGCCGTCCTTTGGGACTTATGTAAATTGGAGTCCGTCAATAATCGGATCGAAGACCAAGGCAGTCCAGCCTGCGTTCCGGATACCTCTGGAGTAATCCTGATGATCGAAGGTGATTGGTTGTAAGAACCAGTGATGGTGCTCCTCTGGGGCGGGACGTGTGGCGCGTAGCTTTATGGGCGCCGTTCTGTTTTTCCCTGTTGTCACCTGGAGTTAATTTACTGTTTTGACTTCTTGCGGGAACTTCTTTTGTTCTCCGTTGTTCTGCTTGTGGGGCGCGTCGTCATCCTCGCTTGGTGTGTCGAGCCCCTTGTGTTCGGCATTGAGTTTGCCGGATTGCTTGAAGACCCAACAATCTCTGTGGGTGTGGTTTGCAGGTCTCCCGGGAGTACTCTGGATTTGACATATTTTGTCCAAGATTTTGTTGAGGTTGGATAGCTCGTCCTTGTCATATTTGGGGGGCGGCTTTTTCTGATTTTGTCGAGAGCTTTTGAATCCAGCGTTTACTGCTGTGCTCATCGGGATGTTGTCCTTGATCCGGCATGGTTCTTTGTTACGGCACGGTTTCCCGTTCCCATCTCTGGGTTCGGACGTATTCGGGTCGCTGGTGCTGCTTCTTGCCAACTAGCTATCCTATCCTGCACAAAAGCGGGTCATGAGGCTTGTTAATGCGGCCATTGGTCTTGGCTTTTCTTGGCCGAGGTGTCTGGCGAGCCATTCGTCTCGGACACTATGTTTGAAAGCTGCTAGGGCTTTGGTGTCCGGACAATCGACTATCTGATTCTTTTTAGTAAGAAATCGGTTCCAGAGTTTCCGGGCTGACTCCTCGGGTTGTTGAGTTATGTGACTCAAATCATCAGCATCCGGAGGTCGGACATAGGTCCCTTGGAAATTTGCCCGGAAAGCATCCTCGAGCTCTTCCCAACTTCCCATGGTGTTTTCGGGGAGGCTTTTAAGCCAATGCCGGGCTGGCCCTTTGAGCTTAAGGGGTAAATATTTTATGGCATGGAGGTCATCTCCTCTGGCCATGTGTATATGGAGTATATAATCCTCGATCCAGACTCCAGGGTCTTTTGTTCCGTCGTATGCTTCTACGTTTACGGGCTTGAATCCCGCTGGAAATTCATGATCCAGTACCTCATCGGTAAAACATAGGGGGTGCGCGGCACCCCTGTATGTGGGTGTGTCGTGATGTTTGGATATTTTTTGTGTTGCATTGCTCAATGGAGCTTGCTTTCTTGGCGTGCAGATGGATCTGGTCGGGCCGTTTTTCTGATGCGAATCTTTGTGTGGCTCGTCGTGCCGCATTGAATGCGACGCCCTTTGTTGGTGGAGGTCGATCGTGGGGTCGTGTATCCAACCTGGTGACTTCCTTGTTTTTTGGTTGTGGGGGCTCTAGGGCCTCTTCATCAAATTCTGGTAGTAATTTCCGCTTCGGAATGCTCTTTGTGTGACGACTGTTGCCGTACTTGTGTGCGGTATTGAGTACTTTGCTCCATCTTATTTTGATTGCATCTTCCGCTGTTTTGAGCTTCCGCTTCTGCTTTTTAAGGCTACGTGCGGTGGCGACAAGCCTTTGGTGGAGATTCTGGTGCTCCAGCGACTTGTCCGGCGTGAGGTCGTCCAGACTATTATCTTTGCTGGGGCCGGATTGTTCGGTTTATCCGCCTTGTTTGGACGGTTGCTCGATGGCATGTTCGTCTTTTGTTGATTCGCCTTGCTTCATGGCTGGGTCTCTGTCGAGGTGGGGCTTGGCGTGGCGCTTACGCCGCCGCTTTGATTGTTTTTCGAGGGAATGTTCCCTGGTTGTGCCCTTTTGATCCTCGCCGTTGCTTCTTTTAGGTGTGTCCACCATGCGTACATTGTGTGATAAGGCGATTGTGCGGCGCTCTATAGGTGCTGGTTCTTGGTCGTCTGCTTCATAGGCGTCCATAACGTCGATGTCTTCAGAGTCGAAGTCGAGCATGTCGGTTAAGTCATCGACAGTGGCTACGTAGTGGGTGGTGGGTGGGCTTCGAAATTCTTCGTCATCCGCATCCCAACCATGCTGACCATAGTCCGGCCAGGGCTCTCCTAACAAAGAGAGAGACTTTATTGAATTCAGGATATCGCCAAAGGGCGAGTGCTGAAAGACGTCCGTGGCGGTGAAGTCCATGATCGGAGCCCAATCGGGTTCGATCAGAAGAGGTGCGGGAGGTTCGGAATTTGGAACGGAGTTCGGCACCTTGGAGTCATAGGCCTCGCAAAGGACTAGGCTGGTGTTCGGCTCTATCGCCGTAGAGATTGCGGCTCCTGGGGCGGTGTCCAACCGTCCGGCCCCAACTGGCGCAGTCGGCTCCGAGCTAATGGTCGGAGCGGGCACCTGAGCGACGCTCTGGGCGTTGTCCGGCGGCAGAGCTAAATCATGCCCATCGTGACAGTGCGGCGTGCTCGGCCGTGGCTCGAATCCGTCAAAGATCAAGTCCCCGCGGATGTCGGCCGTGTAGTTTAAACTTCCAAACCTGACCTGATGGCCAGGGGCGTAGCTTTCGATCTGCTCCAGATGGCCAAGCGAGTTGGCCCGCAGTATGAAGCCACCGAATACGAAGATCTGTCCGGGGAGAAAAGTCTCACCCTGGACCGCGTCATGGATCGAAGAAGCCATCGGGCCTAAAGGCGACGACACAGAGGAACTCTCAATGAAAGCACCAATGTCGGTGTCAAAACCGGCGGATCTCGGGTAGGGGGTCCCGAACTGTGCATCTAGGCGGATGGTAACAGGAGACAAGGGACACGATGTTTTTACCCAGGTTCGGGCCCTCTCGATGGAGATAAAACCCTACTCCTGGTTGATTAATATTGATGATATGGGTAGTACAAGAGTGGATCTACCTCGAGATCAGAGAGGCTAAACCCTAGAAGCTAGCCTATGGTATGATTGTTGTTCGTCCTACGGACTAAAACTCTCCGGTTTATATAGACACCGGAGAGGGCTAGGGTTACATAGAGTCGGTTACAATGGGAGGAGATCTTCATATCATATCGCCAAGCTTGCCTTCCATGCCAAGGAAAGTCCTATCCGGACACGGGACAAAGTCTTTAATCTTGTATCTTCATAGTTTGGGAGTCCGGCCAAAGGTCATAGTCCGGCTATCCGGACACCCCCTAATCCGGGACTCCCTCAATAGCCTCCCCCCACCATGCCTTGGATAAACCCGATGTATCTAACATGGCATTAACCAAATCAGTTAGAGTACGGTTTTTCTGCTCGGCAACCCCATTTGACTGGGGTGAATAGGGAGGCGTCCTCTCATGAATAATGATGTGTTCCGCACAAAAAGAATCAAACTCACTCGAGAAGTACTCTCCACCATGATCTGATCTGACTCGTTTAATTTTATTTTCAAGTTGATTCTCAACTTCTGCCTTATAGATTTTAAAGTAGTGTAGAGCCTCATCTTTAGTGGAATCATCTATCAATGTCATGAAGTATTTCTTTCCACCTTTAGTCAACACACCATTCATCTCACAAAGATCAGAATGTATAAGCTCTAATGGTGCCAAGTGTCTCTCCTCCGCAGCCTTGTGAGGCTGGCGAGGTTACTTAGCTTGCACACATGAAAGGTGCTTAGAACCTTTGGCTAAAGTGAAACTCGGGATTAAATCCAACTTAGCTAACCGCGTCATAACACCGAAACTTATGTGATAAAGACGTGAATGGCAAACTTTAGATTCATTAACACTCGAATGAATATGGTTCATGACTTGATTACAGAAATCTGCAAGGGAATGGCGGAACATCCCTCCGCTCTCATAACCTTTTCCAACAAATAGTCCGTACTTAGTAACAACTAATTTATTAGACTCGAATACCAACTTAAACCCTTCTCTACATAGAAGGGAGCCACTAACGAGGTTCTTCTTGATGGCGGGGACATGCTGCATTTTCTTCAGCTGGACGACCCTTCCCGAAGTAAACTTCAGGTCGACCATGCCAACACCATGAACAGAAGCACTCGCGCCATTCCCCATCAATATGGACCCGTGGCCTGTGACCTGGTAAGAAGAGAACAATGAAATGTAAGCACACACATGAACACCTGCACCTTTGTCCACCCACTAAACGGTGGGCTCAAACACTGAAAATACAGTAAATAAATTACTGTAACCAGATGCACCATTCCCATTATTGCCCACAATCATGTTGATAGACTTGGAGTCTTGTCCTAACTTCTTAAACTTGTTTGGGAACTTGTTGGCCCAATATTCAACCGAACCACAAGTAAAGAAGCCACATCCTTCTTGTTCTTCTTGAAGGTCTTCTTACCCTTCTTCTTAAAGTAGGTATTGTGTTGGACACCATTCTTTCCCTTGGGCTTGTGGGAGTTGAAGTTCCTCTGGTTCACCATGTTGGCGACAGAAGTCCCTTCAGCCCCTTTTCCGTGCGAGTCCTTTGCCCTCGAATTCTGCTCAACACTCAGATGGCCAATGACATCCTCCACTAAGAATTTGCGCCTCTAATGTTTCAGAGTGGTGGCCAAGTTCCTCCAGGAATGAGGAAGCTTAGTGATTATACAGCCCGCGACAAATTTGCCCGGTAAATCGCACTTAAGAAGCTCAAGCTCCTTAATGATGCATATTATCTCATGAGCCTGCTCCAATACAGGACGGTTCTCAACCATCTTTTAATCGTGGAACTGCTCTATAATATACATCTCGCTCCCGGCATCGGCGGCCCCGAACTTAGATTCGAGCGCCTCCCACAAGTCCTTGGCGACATGCACGTGCAAATATGCGGCGACCAGTTTATCTCCGATCACGCTAAGAACTGCTCCGCGAAACACAACGGTGGCCTCCCTGAACGCCTTCTCCTGTTCAAGAGCAATCGTTCCCCTGGAGACATCAGTGACTAGGAACACGTTCATAGCCGTGAGCCATGAAGTGTTCTTAGTCTGCCAATGCTTAAAGTATGTACCGGTAAACTTATCAAGTTTTAGTGCTGCGGCAAAGCCACTTGCAGAAAAATTCCTACACATAATAGGGTTTTGGACATTTGAGTAAATAGGAAATTTTTCGACTAATTTAATCCATAAATAAATCACTAGCATGGCATTGACTGCATTGACGACATACTGACTCTGATCTAAACATGCACGTACTAAGAAAACAGTAGACAAATCTGCACATACTGCTAGTACTGCTAATACGAAAATAAACAGGAGCGGGATAGACATGTTATACCCTCCAGTAGGCCAGGCAGAAGCCATGGTAGCAGTGACAGAAGCAGAAGCATCCTCGGCGGCCTTCTTGTCGGCCTCGGTCTTCTCAGCGGCGACACGTTCGGCGTTAGTGGACATGGTGATGAAGAAGACGACGCAGACGTAGAGGAAGTAGTGGATCAGAGGCGAGCAGTCGCATAGTCACTTCCCAAAAACCTATTCGCCTCTCTCCCATACAGGAACCGGAGAGACGGGGTTTCAGAGACTTGCTCTCTAGTCGACCGTGTACGCGACAGACGGGATGGAGTCACCGGCAGCAGCAGCAGCAAAGGAACGACGTGGGTGGTTCGCGTGGGAGCAGATGTGATCTGTTCGTGGCGGCTAGGGTTAGGAGACACCACACGCTTATATAGGCGCAACCGCGTGGGGAGACGTGGGCTTGACCCACATTCGAGTCAATGACAGCCCACGATCCGACGTCTCAGATCGTGGCCTAGCTGTTAGAAATTCTCCATTAGTGACTGGCAAAAATAAGCGCTAGGTGTGAGCTCATCTCGTTCCCACAACCCGTGGCGCTTTGTGACGAGGCGTGGTGTGGCGAGGCAGGCAGCAGAGGAGGATTGCGCGAGGGCCTCTTCTCTTCTCAAGCTCCAATAGCATGTTGAAAGTGCAACTATCCCTGGGTGGTTTTGGTAATTCCTAACAACATATAGCTCATTGAGCTAATGCTATGTCAAGATAAATATTCTAGGAAAGCTCAATGATTGGCATGGCATGGATGAGAAAAGTGGACCCCTCAAAATTCTAAGGACAAAAGGATTGGCTCAAGCTCAAAGCACAAGACTCTACATTTTCCATTTTAGTGATCCAAGATCACATTGAGTCGATAGGAAAAGCCAATACTATCAAGAGGGGATGAGGTGTTGCTTAATGAGCCTCTTGCTTGAAGTGCTTAGTGATATGCTCCAAAGACCCCAACTACTTTCTCACATCCACATATGTCCCAAACCAAAAGTCAAACTCGGCCCCACCAAAACTGTCTATCCGGCGCCACCGAGTTCTGTTGACATAGCCACTGCCACAAACCCTAGTCTCTTCGGTCTCAGCGATAGGGATCTCCGTCTCACCGAGATGGGATTGTAATCTCTCTATTTCCCTTCATAACGTTTCAGTCAAACCGAGACGAGCGATCGGTCCCACCGAGATTGCAATACAAACTCTCTGTTTCCCCTTCGTAACGTTTCGGTCGAACCAAAGATGAGCGAATCGGTCCCATCGAGTTTGCCTGATCAACCCTCTGTTTGTCTATTACCAAAATCGGTCTCACCGAGTTTGTGTAACCGGACTCACCGATATTATGTTATGCCCTAACCCTAATGATATCAGTCCCACCGAGATGACATGTCGGTCCCACCGAAAATCCTAACGGTCACATTATGAACCCTAGTGAGGCAAGTCCTTCGTGAATATCTACCCTAGTGAGGTAAGTCCTTCGTGGGCGACGGCCATGGTGGGATAGACAAGGTTGCTTCTTCGTGGACCCTTCGTGGGTGGAGCCCTCCGTGGACTCGCGCAGCCGTTACCCTTCGTGGGTTGAAGTCTCCATCAACATGGATGTACGATAGCACCACCTATCGGAACCACGACAAAAACATCTGTGTCTTCAATTGTGTTTGCCTCCTCAAACTCCTCCCCTTTACCTTCATATGCAATTGTTTTACATTCCGCTGCTATACTGTTAGAATTGCATGTGTAGGTTGATTGCTTGACTTGTGCCAAGTTGCTAAAATCTGCCAAGAACTAAAATTGGGAAAAGGCTAGATTTTTATTTGGTCAAGTAGTCTAATCACCCCCCTCCTCTAGACATACTTCCGATCCTACAAGTGGTATCAGAGCTTTTGTCTCCATTTTCTTTGATTTCCATAGCTTTTGGTGATCATAGCCTTGTTTTCACAACCTAGGAGAGTATGACGTCTAGCGAGGGAAATTACCACCGTAGAGGTCCTTACTTTGATGGTACTCATTTTGCTAGTTGGAAGCATAAGATGAAAATGCATATTCTTGGACATAACCCCACCGTTTGGGCTATTGTGTGTATTGGATTTCAAGGTGAATTCTTTGATGGGAGAGAACTGAACCGTGAAGCTACCGCGGAAGAGTTGAAGATGCTGCAATATAATGCTCAAGCTTGTGATATCCTTTTCAACGGATTGTGCCCCGAAGAATTCAACAAAATCAGTCATCTTGAGAATGCAAAGGAAATTTGGGACACTTTGATTGATATGCACGAAGGTACTGACTCCGTCAAGGAATCCAAATTGGATGTGCTTCAAAGTCAACTTGACAAGTTCAAAATGAAGGATGGTGAAGGTGTCGCTGAGATGTAATCTAGGCTTGCTCTCATCACAAATGAGATTGCCGGCTTAGGAAGTGAAGAGATGACCGACAAAATCATCATCAAGAAGATACTAAGAGCCTTGGATGCATAATATGATACCGTATGCACATTGATCCAAATGATGCCCAATTACAAAGATCTCAAGCCAACGGAAGTCATTGGAAGAATTGTTGCTCATGAGATGTCACTCAAGGATAAGGAAGAGCTCCACAACAAGTCAAGTGGTGCTTACAAAGCCTCATGTGAAGCTCCCACATCATCAAGTGAGAAACAAACCTTCAATGAAGAATTGAGCCTAATGGTGAAGAACTTCAACAAGTTCTACAAGAGTAGAAGCAAGGAGAGAAGTTCCAAGTCAAGGTCCTACACTGACAAAAGATCTTCTAGTCATGAGCGTAATTGCTAAAATTGTGGAAGACCCGTACACTATTCCAATGAGTGTAGGGCTCCCTACAAAAGAAGAGAAGATTCTCCAAAAAGAAGGAGCAGAAGAGAAGAATCACCATCAAGAGAAAGAAGGAGTAGAGATGATCGTTGAACGAAGAACATCCCGGAGAAACAAGTATTCGGAAAGGAAGGATAAGTCATCAAGGAGCTACACAAAACAAAGAAATCAATCTCATGTTGGTGAATGGGTATTGATACATCTCCAACGTATCTATAATTTATGAAGCATTCATGCTATTTTATTATCTATTTTGAATGATTATGGGCTTTATTATACACTTTTATATTACTTTTGGGACTAACCTATTAACCGGAGGCCCAGCCCATATTGCTGTTTTATTGCCTGTTTCAGTATTTCGAAGAAAAGGAATATCAAACGGAGTCCAAACGGAATGAAACCTTCGGCAACGTGTTTTTTTTGGAAGATTATCATCCTAGAGGCTTGGAGATCAAGTCAGAAGATCCTCGAGGAGCCCAGGAGATAGGGGGCGCCCTCCCTACAGGGCACGTCCCCCTATCTCGTGGACCCCTCAAGCACCCCCCCCCCCGACCGACTTCTTTCGCCTATATAAGCCTACGTACCCTAAAACCATTGAATATCAAGATAGATCGGGAGTTCCGCCGCCGCAAGCCTCTGTAGCCACCAAAAAACTCTCGGGACACCTTCCCGGCACCCTGCCGGAGGGGGGATCCTTCATCGGTGGCCATCTTCATCATCCCGGCGCTCTCCATGACGAGGAGGGAGTAGTTCACCCTCGAGGCTGAGGGTATGTACCAGTAGCTATGTGTTTGATCTCTCTCTCTTGTGTTCTCTCTCGTGTTCCCTCTATGGCACGATCTTGATGTATCCCGATCTTTGCTATTATAGTTGTATCTTATGATGTTTCTCCCCCTATACTCTCTTGTGATGAATTGAGTTTTCCCCTTTGAAGTTATCTTATCGGACTGAGTCTTTTATGAGAACACTTGATTTATGTCTTGCCGTGCTTATCTGTGGTGACAATGGGATATCATGTGCCTCTTGATGTATGTTTTGGTGACCAACTTGCGGGTTCCGCCCATGAACCTATGCATAGTGGTTGGCACATGATCTTGACTCTCCGGTAGAAACTTTGGGGCACTCTTTGAAGTACTTTCTGTTGGTTAGATGAATCTGAGATTGTGTGATGCATATCGTATAATCATGCCCACGGATACTTGAGGTGACAATGGGGTATCTAGGTGACATTAGGGGTTTGGTTGATGTGTGTCTTAAGGTGTTATTCTAGTACGAACTCTTGAATAGATTGATCCAAAAGAATAACTTTGAGGTGGTTTCGTACCCTACCATAATCTCTTCGTTTGTTCTCCGCTATTAGTGTATTTGGAGTGACTCTTTGTTGCATGTTGAGGGATCGTTATATGATCTATCTATGTTATTATTGTTGAGAGAACTTGCACTAGTGGAAGTATGAACCCTAGGCCTTGTTTCCTATCATTGCAATACCGTTTACACTCACTTTTATCATTAGTTACCTTGCTGTTTTTATTATTTCAGATTACAAATACCTTTATCTACCATCTATTTTGCACTTGTATCACCATCTCTTCGCCGAACTAGTGCACCTATACAATTTACCATTGTATTGGGTGTGTTGGGGACACAAGAGACTCTTTGTTATTTGGTTGCAGGGTTGTTTGAGAGAGACCATCTTCATGCTACGCCTCCTACGGATTGATAAACCTTAGGTCATCCACTTGAGGGAAATTTGCTACTGTCCTACAAACCTGTGAACTTGCAGGCCCAACAACGTCTACAAGAAGAAGGTTGTGTAGTAGACATCAAGCTCTTTTCTGGCGCCGTTGCCGGGGAGGCTAGGTAAGCGGCACTCACACCACGCCAACTAAGCTCTTTTCTGGCGCCGTTGCCGGGGAGGTGAGTGCTTGAAGGTATATCTTTAGATCTTGCAATCGAATCTTTTTGTTTCTTGTTTTATCACTAGTTTATTTTATAAAATAAAACTACAAAACAATTGAATTGAGTTTGTCTCATAGCTTCATCTTTTTAATATCTTTCGTGAGTTTGATGGAAATGAAAATTGTGCTCAAGTGCTAGAAGAAGAATGCTTTAAAATGCTTGGTACTAAATCTTTGAATGATGATAATGATTTCAATGTTGTTAGTATAAACTCCTTGAATATCCATAGTACTAATGATGATTGCTCTAGTCATGATGAAAATATATCTTATGAGCATGTCAACTTTTGTGGAGTGCATGTTTGCATGAACACACCAAATAGAGAAGATATATATTGCAAGAAGCATAAGTATTTAGAAACTAAGAGGTTGCAAGAAAGGCTAGATAAGAGTGCGGAGAATTGAAGATATCTTTCCCGTTGTGAATTTTGCAATAAACAAGATCATTTACACCTCCAATGCAAATTGTTTCATGATCGGATCATGTCCAAAAATTGTGATGATTTGATCTCCCTTTATCATTACAATGAACTTAGATTGTTTTTGGGTTATGAAGAGCTGAAACGTTTAACTAAGCCTATTCCAGAATTTAATCTTAAGCATTTCCTTGATATTGATCTAGAAAAGATTTATATTGTGCGGAGAATTGCATTAAAAATCCTTATATTGCCAATTACCTAAAGAAAAGAAAGCAAATGGAAGATGATGAGAATACTAATGAAAGGGAAGAGACTTCCCAATATCCTCCTATTATTTTTTATGATGAATCAGGTAACAAGGAGGAGCTTTCTATTCAACCAATCTCATAAATAAGGAGCTCAAAGAGGAAGGTTGAACCTACACATAATGTGAAGAAGAAAAAGAAAAGAAGGAGCAACAAAGGTAGAAAGGTATCCCTCCCAAATGATGTTGCTCCTACTCATTGTGATGATGATAATTGCTTTACTATTGGTGTTATCCATATTTTTAATGATGAGAGTGATTATACTTATGATTTGAAAGGGCCCAAGCTTGGGGAAGCTATGTTTGATGAGTATGAAATATTTGAGAATATACTTTCTGAAATTAATGCTTGTCCCAAGCTTGGGGATGCTATGTTTGATGAATATGATATTTTTAGCATCCCAAGTTTTGGTATGCAAAGTTGTTATGATGATAGCATGCCTTGTACCTATGATGATTATATTGATGAAAGTGGGTTCGGAAGAGTGTCAACTTTAGGAAGTAGTGATCCCACTATTTTGGAGGATGCTGAATTTTATTGTGATGAATATGAAAGTGGATTTGGAAGAGTGTCAACTTTATTTAGTGATTCCACTATCTTGGGAGAGGCTTCAATCGATTATGATGAGAACGAAGTTGCTACTTATGATGATTATTGTGATGAAACTTATGCTATAAAAAGTAGTGATGATTATATTTACAAATATTGTCATGATTATGATTACCCTTTTTCTGAACATTACTCTTTTAATGTGGAAACAATTTTTAGTGTTCAAGTCTTTTACGATACTCTCACTATTCCGAATGAGAAGAAATTTGCTTATGTGGAAAGTAGTGAATTTTATATGCTAGTAGATCATGAAAAGAATGATTTAGGTGCTGGTTATATTGTTGAATTCATTCATGATGCTACTGAAAATTATTATGAGGGAGGAATATATGCTTGTAGGAATTGCAATAATATTAAGTTTCCTCTCTATGTGCTTAAAATCTTGAAGTTATGCTTGTTGTGCCATCCTATGCTAGTTGATTATTGTTCCCATAAGTTGTTTGCTCGCAAAATCCCTATTCATAGGAAGTGGGTTAGGCTTAAATGTGCTAGTCATATGCTTCATGATGATCCCTTTATGTTTCAATTCTCATCTTTTATGTGAGCATCATTGCCATCATCATGCCTAGCTAAAAAGGCATTAAAGAAAAGCGCTTGTTGGGAGACAACCCAATATTTACCCTTACTATTTTTGTGTGTCCATATGATTATGCTACTGTAATAATCATGTTTTATAGCTTTTTTTTTCAATAAAGTGCGAAGTAGAACCTTTGGGAAGACTTGGGTGAAGTTTATGTGATCTTGCTGTGAAAAACAGAAACTTTAGCGCTCACAAGATTAGCTTCCATTTTTTACTGGAGAGTGATTTTAGGTTGATTCTTTTTGCAGATTATTAATAGACAAATTACTCAGGTCCAGCAATTTATTTCATAACTTTTAGATGTCCATAAGTATACATTTTATACAGATTACTACAGACTGTTCTGTTTTTGATAGATTCTGTTTTCTATGTGTTGTTTGCTTATTTTGATGAATCTATGAGTAGTATCGGAGGGTATGAACCATAGAGAAGTTAGAATACAGTAGATATTACACCAATATGAATTTATAATGAGTTCATTACAGTACCTAAGTGGTGGTTTTATTTTCTTATACTAACGGAGCTTACGAGCTTTGTGTTGAGTTTTGTGTGGTTGAAGTTTTCAAGTTTTGGGTGAAGATTCGATGGACTATGGAATAAGGAGTGGAAAGAGCCTAAGATTGGGGATTCCCAAGGCACCCCAAGGTAATATTCAAGGACAACCAAGATCCTAAGCTTGTGGATGCTCCGGAAGGCATCCCCTCTTTCGTCTCCGTTCATCGGTAACTTTACTTGGAGCTATATTTTTATTCGCCACATGATATGTGTTTTGCTTGGAGCGTCATTTTCTCCTGTTAGTATTTGCTTTGTGTTATTTAGATTAGTGTTTTACATCTTTATTTTCAATAAAAAAGTCAAGGATAGCCTTTACCATGCTTATTTTGCTAGTATACATGTTGCTGTTTGAAAACAGAAAGTTTACCTCCGTTGCAATAATTCCCTAGAAAAGTCAGAGAATGGTATAATGTTGAATCCTTTTTCATATTGAGCTCTGATAAATATTCTACAGATTAGTATTTTTCTTATAATTGTTTGAGTCAGGGAAGTTTGATGAATCTTGCATTCTTTACAGACTATACTGTTTCGGCAGATTGCTGTTATGTTTGCGTTGTTTGCATTTGCTTGCTTGTTTAATGAATCTATTTGAGGATAGGAGTATTAAATATGCAGAGGCATTTAGTATTCAATGTTGAATAATAATTTTAGTAATTTGTTACAGTAGAAGATGATACGTTTTTGCATTGGTTTATAGTAACCTATCTCACGAGTTCTTGTTGAGTTTGTTGTGAATGAAGCTCTTGATAAAAAGAGAAACCATGATATGAAAGGAATTAAGGAGACGCAAAAGATCAAGCTTGGAGATGCCCAAGGCACCCCAAGATAATATTTCAAGAAGTCTCAAGAATCTAAGCTTGGGGATGCCCTGGTAGGCATCCCACCTTTCTTCTTCGACAATCATCGGTTAGTATCGGTTGAGCCTAAGTTTTTGCTTCTTCAGTTGAGTTGTGCTATCCTTGCAATGCTATTTTATTTTGTTTGCTTGATGTTTGAATAAGATACCAATATCTGAAATTCTTAAATGAGAGAGAATCTTCACATAGTTGCATAATTATTTAGCTACTCATTGTTCTTCACTTATATCTTTTTGGAGTAGTTTGTCATTTACTCGTGTGCTTCACTTATATCCTGTGAGTAAATGGTTGAATGAGTTGATTGTCATAAATCTGAAATTATATATGTCTCTTTTGCTTATCCCATGGGAAGTAATGACTTCACATCCAGTAGAGGTTGTAAATTTATTGACGGTTAGCAAGCATTGTATTGGTCATTTGAACAATTCATGAAAGAATATTTAAGGAAGAGAGATTTCACATATAAATATATTATCATAGACATCTTTTATAATTGTGAGAACTCATTAAGTATGACATGCTAAAGAGTTGACGTTGGACAAGGAAGACAACGTAATGGGTTATGTTTTCTCGCATTTCAGTTAAAGTATATTGTCATGGATCATTCAAACATGTTGAGCTTGCCTTTCCCCCTCATGCTAGCCAAAAATTCCTAGCACCAAGTAGAGATACTACTTGTGCTTCCAAATATCCTTAAACCCAGTTTTGCCATGAGAGTCCACCATATCTACCTATGGATTGAGTAAGATCCTTCAAGTAAGTTGTCATCGGTGCAAGCAATAAAAATTGCTCTCTAAATATGCATGACTTATTAGTGTGGAGAAAATAAGCTTTGTACGAACTTGTTATGGAAGCAATAAAAGCGACAGACTGCATAATAAAGGTCCATATACAAGGGGCAATATAAAGTGACGTTCTTTCGCATTAAGATTTTGTGTATCCAACCCTGAAAGTGCATGACAACCTCTGCTTCCCTCTGCGAATGGCCTATCCTTTACTTTATGTCTTTTACTTTATGCAAGAGTCAAGGTGATCTTCACCTTTCCCTTTTTCATTTTATCCTTTGGCAAGCACTTTGTGTTAGGGTGATCCTGATATATATATCCAATTGGATGTACGTTAGCATGAACTATTATTGTTGACATCACCCAAAGGTGAATACGTTTGGAGGCAACATTATAAGCCCCAATCTTTCTCTGTGTCTGATTAAAACTTCATAACCACACGTATTGCGTGAGTGTTAGCAATTGTAGAAGACTATATGATAGTTAAGTATGTGAAGTTTGCTAAATCAAAGCTATGAAAAAGACTCTTCCTGAAAATAATATGAATTGCAATTGTTTTGATGACTAAGAATGAAGTTTCCTAGTTTTTCAAGAAAGTTTATGGTCTATGCTTTGACATGTGAATTGCTTGTTACTTTATCGTGAGAAGTTTTATGAGATGAACTACTGTTATGACATATTATCATGCTAGAAAAGGTGATTGAAATTATCATTGATCAAACTTGTGCACCTTCTAGCATTCACACTTCATAAATTCTTTCTTTTATCATTTACCTACTCGAGGACGAGTAGGAATTAAGCTTGGGGATGCTGATACGTCTCCAACGTATCTATAATTTATGAAGCATTCATGCTATTTTATTATCTGTTTTGAATGATTATGGGCTTTATTATACACTTATATTACTTTTGGGACTAACCTATTAACCGGAGGCCCAACCCATATTGCTGTTTTATTGCCTGTTTCAGTATTTCGAAGAAAAGGAATATCAAACGGAGTCCAAACGGAATGAAACCTTCGGCAACGTGTTTTTTCTGGAAGATTATCATCCTAGAGGCTTGGAGATCAAGTCAGAAGATCCTCGAGGAGCCCAGGAGATAGGGGGCGCGGCCCCTTGTCTTGTGGACCCCTCGAGCACCCCCGACCGACTTCTTTCGCCTATATAAGCATACGTACCCTAAAACCATTGAATATCAAGATAGATCGGGAGTTTCACCGCTGCAAGCCTCTGTAGCCACCAAAAACCGCTCGGGAGCCCTTCTCGGCACCCTGCCGGAGGGGGGATCCTTCACCGGTGAACATCTTCATCATCCTGACGCTCTCCATGATGAGGAGAGAGTAGTTCACCCTCGAGGCTGAGGGTATGTACCAATAGCTATGTGTTTGATCTCTCTCTCTCTCTCTCTCTCTCTCTCTCTCTCGTGTTCTCTCTCGTGTTCCCTCTATGGCACGATCTTGATGTATCGCGAGCTTTGCTATTGTAGCAGGATCTTATATTGTTTCTCCCCCTCTACTCTCTTGTGATGAATTGAGTTTTCCCCTTTGAAGTTATCTTATCGGATTGAGTCTTTTATGAGAACACTTGATGTATGTCTTGCCGTGCTTATCTGTGGTGACAATGGGATATCATGTGCCTCTTGATGTACGTTTTGGTGACCAACTTGCGGGTTCTGCCCATGAACCTATGCATAGGGGTTGGCACACATTCTTGACTCTCCGGTAGAAACTTTGGGGCACTCTTTGAAGTACTTTGTGTTGGTTAGATGAATCAGAGATTGTGTGATGCATATCGTATAATCATGCCCACGGATACTTGAGGTGACAATGGAGTATCTAGGTGACATTAGGGTTTTGGTTGATTTGTGTCTTAAGGTGTTATTCTAGTACAAACTCTTGAATAGATTGATCCGAAAGAATAACTTTGAGATGGTTTCGTACCCTACCATAATCTCTTCGTTCGTTCGCCGCTACTAGTGTATTTGGAGTGACTCTTTGTTGCATGTTGAGGGATTGTTATATGATCTATCTATGTTATTATTGTTCAGAGAACTTGCACTAGTGAAAGTATGAACCCTAGGCCTTGTTTCCTATCATTGCAATACCGTTTACGCTCACTTTTATCATTAGTTACCTTTCTGTTTTTATTATTCCAGATTACAAATACCTTTATCTACCATCTATTTTCCACTTGTATCACCATCTCTTCGCCAAACTAGTGCACCTATACAATTTACCATTGTATTGGGTGTGTTGGGGAGACAAGACACTCTTTGTTATTTGGTTGCAGGGTTGTTTGAGAGAGACCGTCTTCATCCTACGCCTCCTACGGATTGATAAACCTTAGGTCATCCACTTGAGGGAAATTTGTTACTGTCCTACAAACCTGTGCACTTGCAGGCCCAACAACGTTTACAAGAAGAAGGTTGTGTAGTAGACATCAGGTCTCCGGCTCCAACTCCGACAATCACTCCGAGAGAAGCTATCACTCCGACTCCGAATATACTCAAGATGAAGGTGTTGCCGGTCTAGCACTTGTGTCAACCAACTCCTACGACATATTTGACTCACCAAATGAATGAATTGGAAGATGCTTCATGGCTAAAGGCGCAAAGGTATCACACCCCGAGTATGTTGATTTCAATAGTGATGAAGATGACTTGTTAGGTGATGATGATTTACTTGTTGACAACTCTAGTGATGAATACTATGATGAAACGTCAAATAATCATCCTAATCATAATAAAACGAATGACAATGATAAGGAGAAGATTGAGCGCCTAACTAAAGAACTAAATACTCTTAAGTTAGCTCATGAAAGTATCTTGGAAGATCATCAAGAACTTTTAAAGACTCATGAGAAGTTACGCTTTGAAAAGCTCAACCTTGAGCAAGAGCATGAGTTTTTAAAGTCCATCAATGATGATCTTCACAAGAAAAGTTCTTCTTACATTGCCAAACATTTAATCTTAACTACTTACATGCCACAAGTCAAGTCTAGTAACAAGAACAAGAAAGATTATTCTTCTAGTAGTAACAATAATCATGCTAAATCAAATGTTGTTGCTTCTAGTAGTTCTCTTGATTCCACTAATGATTCTCTTATCCAAGTTACACTTGAGCAATAAAATAGATTATTGAAGGGAATTATAGAGAAAGGTGTCTACAAGAGCCTTGCCGGAAGTAAGCAATTCGAGGAAATTGTACGCAAGCAAGGAAGGCACCGGAAGAATCAAGGTGTTGGTTTTGAACGAAAGTTCAATGCCAATGGAGTTGAGTGGGAAGAAGATCAATACCGCAAGACGAAGTTTGTTCCTCAACAAGAGAAGTATGATCCTACTTCTTTCAAAGGGACACAAGCTCAAGATGATCTTCCACCACAAGACCACAAGCAAAAGGGCAAGGACAAGCTTCAAGAGGAGATTGATGCATTTGAAGAAGCTCCTAAGGCCTTGGTCAAGTGGGTTCCCAAGACTACATCAAGTTCTACTTCATCGAGTACAACTACAACTCCAAGGATTCCCATCAAGATGATGTGGATCCCAAAGAAGAAGAACTAGAGAGTTCTTGAGGGTGACTTCGCCAACATACTTCACTCATATCATTTTGGCAAGGGAAAGTGCAATCAACTTCCACATCTTGCACTAGTTCATGGAGTCACAAACCCTCTTGTTGGTAAGACAAGGGACAAGGTAACCTAATGCCTTCATGGACATCATCTTGTGTGTGCATCACTCTATGTCTATGGATATCCTTGTTTGTTCCCTGTGGGACTAACCTGTGTAGGTATTGAAAGTGCAACTCACTCCAATGGATTGCTCCAAATGATCTACATCAACATTGAGCATCCACATCTTCAACACCTACATGAAGTCATCATCGACAAAACCCAAGGTTAGTTCATCCCTCTTAGGGGGGATCTCACATCTAGGAGGAGATTTAGTCTAAGAATTGAGATAAAGCAGCTCTAATGGTGTGAACACAACAATGCTTTATGTAAAAGTGGTAACCCCACTTGTGCTTAAATGATGAGTATGACCTATGATCAAATGTTCTATTAGACTCCTAAGTTAATATACTCATATATAGATGACCTAGTCATCGCCAATTGTTTGATAGATGCTAGAATTGGTTGTGCATGCTTTGCCACAAATTTCATTTGCCATTTTATTGTGTGAGCATGTTGGTTGCATATTTTACTCATTCGAGGACATCCACTTGTTGTTTTGATTGTTTGGTTTCTTTCCTTTTGCCAAGTGGATGGACAAGAATGCCTAAGAACCTTCTCTAGCTATCTATGATTTTCTTGTCTCAAACTCTATTCATGCTACAACACAAAGTTTGATCAAGTCAGATTCGAACCACTCTGTGTGAGGAGCACTCGGAGTCCCCGATTCGTCATAGACTTAAACTTCCAAAACCTCTCTGTGAGTTTCGGTCTGACCGATTCACCCTTTTCGGTCATACCGAGATCACTAAGTTGATCTAGGTTTTCAACCTCGGTGCAACCGATTAGAACTTTTTGGTCACACCGAGTTGCAGTAACTGCTTGCAGTTTTGCATTTCGGTGCCACCGAGTTGTTCCACTCGGTCACACCAACAGGGTCAGGCTATTTATACTCACGGGTCAATTTTTGGAAAATTTTCCGAAACCCTTCGCCCGCGTACAGCCTGCTCTGCCTCTTCGGGTCACCGGATTGTCCTCCCCGCCGCCAGCGACCTCCTGCCGCTGGTCTCCGCCGCCATCAACGGCATTCTGCCCCGTCATTGCCGCCGTAGCAAGTTCACCGCCACATTAGGGTATGAACTTGAAACTTTGTGCTATTCTTTAACTCTGATTCCTAGCACATTGCTTTGCCATGATTCTTGCCACGTTTGAAATCATTCTATCCAGCGAAAGCACTCCGTAGATTAGATTAGATTTGAAAATTTAGGGTTAGGTTTCCGCCAAACTCATCTCGGACCGACCGAGTTGTAGAAATCGGTCTCACCGATTTCGCTTAGGCCATTGCACATGTGATTTTCGGTCTGACCGAGAATTGCAAATTGGTGAAACCGAGATCGATTCTTTGTGAAACCTTAGCAGTCTTGGTGCCACCGAACTGTGACTCAGTCTGACCGAGTTCACTAGTTTAGGTTCCAAAAGTTTCTTCAGTATCACCGAGTTTACAAATCGATAGCTCCGAAATGCTTTCTATGGAAAATTAGAACTAAGTTTTTGACTCAATTGTTTTGCAAAAACGTCTGTGCTTTGTGATGCTCATCCACTCCACCTCATCTACATCTATTCACAGGGTCTGCTATCGGTGAGTTTGCAAAATGGCTGATCAAAGTGATAGCCAGAACAAGTCAGAGGAGCAAGCTCAGATGAGTGAGGGCACTAGTCCCTCGAGCAGTTATGATGAGGGTAGCAGGAGCACACCCAACAATTTGCCAAAAGCAGCCACGAGGACAAGGAAGAAGAAAACCTTAGATTCCGAAGATGAGGACTATATTGCTGTTGAGGATGAGGCCACTTCAAAGAAGAAGGTACCGAAAAAGGAGTATGGCACAACTACAACCACAAAGCCAGACATGAACAAGAAGGCACCTGCCAGGAGAGTGTCTACATCCAAACCAAGGAAGGTTGCCACAGGTGAAACAATGGATTTCACTCTTGAACCCAAAGAAGGAGGTGAAGGCAAGAAGAGGAAAGAGAGGGTCAAGAGGACCATTGCCAGAGTTATTGGGACTCCCTCTATGAGGAGAGATTATACTGAAGAGGAAGAGGATGTTGCACCAGCACCCAAAGCTCAAAAGCTCAAGGGAGATGCTATCAAGTCAGGGGCTGCTCCATCAAAGCCCAAGTCTGCTCCCAAAGCTCCAGCTCAAAAGACTGCACCCAAAAGGAACACCAGAAGTATACCTGCATTAGAGAAGAACAAGGCCCCAGTGCCTGAAGCTGCTGAAGAAGATGATGATTCACTTGTTTTGAGAAAGTTGAAGCCCAAGATTCCTGATCATAATGATACTCATCCAGTAGCTGAAGACATGCACATCAGAAAGGATACTGGAGTGAGATTATGGAGACAGTCAGATCCATATGCTGCGAGGAGAAGGACAGCAGTTGACTACAAGTTTCACACAAAGGAGCAATAAGATTTTTATGAGACAATTTTTCTTGACAAGAAGCCCATTGTATGTGACATGAGATGGATCAACTGGGAGTACATCAAGAAGAATGAAGCTCACTATCCAGGAGTATACGACAGCTTCAAATCATGCGGCGTTAATGACTTTGTTGCCCAGAAGCTCACCAAGTGGAATGATGAGCTCATCATGCAATTTTACTCCACAACTCACTTCTACCAAGATGGGAAGATTGTATGGATGTCTGAAGGTACTAGGTACCAATCCACAATTGAAGAATGGGCTGAGTTGATCAATGCTCCAAAAGAAAGTGAAGATGATTTGGATGTATATGATGAGAAGAAGAAAGGCCACAACTCTATGGCACACATGTACAGAGAGATCCAAGATAAAGCTTTGGAAACTCACAAGCTTGGATCTATACACTACTTGTTGTGTGGTCTTCCTACAATCAACTGGATCCTTAGGCACACATTGCTGCCAAAGTCAGGAGATCACAAGATGATCAGAGGTCATGCTATCAACTTGCTGCACTTGTTTGATATACCTGAAAAATTCAAAGTCATGAGTCTGATTGTGGAAACAATCAAGAGAACAACAGCTGATCAGAAGAGAAGTTGTGGGTATGCTCCACACATTCAGGATCTCATCAACTCAAAGGTGGGCACATGCACATATCTGTTGGATAAGGAGCATCTACCCTTATATCCTGAGTTTGAAGATAACACTATTGAGATGAATGAGGAGGAACCATCATCTGTGCAAGCACGTGAGAAGAGAGAGAAGGCAAGGGCAGAGAAAGCTACAAAGATGCCAACTGCTGAAGAGGCATCTCAAGTGTTCCTGAAGAGCAAGCAAGATCATCTTGGCTATTTGATTGCCTCCACCTTGAGGATTGAGAAGAGCTTGGCCACCCTGACTCAAAACCAGGAGAGTTTGAAGAGAATCATAGAGCAGAAATTTTATGCTCTTGATGTGAAGGTCACTGAGATCCATACTTCAGTTGAGCAACTTCAGGAGGATGTGGAGGAGAAGAAGGGCAAGTCTACTACAGATGCATTTGCTAGAGTGCCCAGAGGACAGAGATCTGCTGCAGTGCATGTTCCAGACACCAGAGCTACATCATCTGCACCAGCTACAGCTTCAGTGCCACCAGCTCCAGCAGCCACTCCACCAGCTCCAGCTACATCAACTGATGCTTTCGTCCTTGGAGTCATCTCTACACCCCTCATGAAGACCAAGCCTGAGAGTTGTTTTAGCACTATGCATTTTTGAACTTTTTGGTAACTTGTTGCCAAAGGGGGAGAAAAATGTATAGATCATAGGCTTCGAGAGAGAGTGTTGCTTTTGATCTCTCTTGTTTTTGGTGGTTGAACTTCTTTATCTGTGTGTTTGCTTGATACATTATGCCTTTTGTGAGATATTTGGATGATCATGTGTTTGATCATATGTTACCTTAATGCTTGTTGGATGATTTTATCTTTTATATCCTTATATGATCATTCACTTTGCTTGGTGATGAGTGCATGTGTTCAATCTTTATCATTTTGAGTGCTCCACCAAGATGTATGTGACATGGAAGAGTGCTACATCTTGATCTTGCGTTGGTTTTCTTTGAAGAGGAAAGGGTGATGCAGCAATAGTAGTGTAAGTATTTCCCTCAGTTTTTGAGAACCAAGGTATCAATCCAGTAGGAGGCTCCTCAAAAGTCCCACGCACCTACACAAACAAACAAAGAACTCGCAACCAACACAATAAAGGGGTTGTCAATCCCTTCACGGCCACTTGCAAAAGTGAGATCTGATAGAGATAGTATGATAAGATAAATATATTTTTGGTATTTTATAATATAGATGCAAAAATTAAAGATTCAAATAAAAGTAGATTGAAAGCTTATATGATAAAAGATAGACCCGAGGGCCATAGGTTTCACTAGTGGATTCTCTCAAGATAGCATAAGTATTACGGTGGGTGAACAAATTACTGTCGAGCAATTGATAGAAAAGCGAATAATTACGAGATTATCTAGGCATGATCATGTATATAGGAATCACGTTCGCGACAAGTAGACCGACTCCTGCCTGCATCTACTACTATTACTCCACACATCGACCGCAATCCAGCATGCATCTAGAGTATTAAGTTCATAAGAATAGAGTAACACATTAAGAAAGATGACATGATGTAGAGGGATAAACTCAAGCAATATGATATAAACCCCATCTTTTTATCCTCGATGGCAATAATACAATACGTGCCTTGCAACCCTTTCTGTCACTGGGTAAGGACACCGCAAGATTGAACCCAAAGCTAAGCACTTCTCCCATGGTAAGAAAGATCAATCTAGTAGGCCAAAACAAACTAATAATTCGAAGAGACTTGCAAAGATAACTCAATCATACATAAAAGAATTCAGAGAAGATTCAAATATTTCTCATAGACAACCTTGATCATAAACCCACAATTCATTGGATCTCGACAAACACACCGCAAAAAGAGTTACATCAAATAGATCTCCACAAGAGAGGGGGAGAACATTGTATTGAGATCCAAAAAGAGAGAAGAAGCCATCTAGCTAATAACTATGGACCCGAAGGTCTGTGATAAACTACTCACAACTCATCGGAGGGGCTATGGTGTTGATGTAGAAGCCCTCCATGGTCGATTCCCCCTCCGGTGGAGTGCCGACGAAGGCCCAGATGGGATCTCGCAGATACAGAAGGTTACGGCGGTGGAAATTGTTTTTCATTGGCTCTCTGGATGTTTTCGGGGTACGTAGGTATATATAGGAGGAAGAAGTACGTCGGTGGCCGCTCGTCGGGCCCAGGAGACAGGGGTGCGCCCAGGAGGGGTTGGCGTGCCCTCCTATCTCCTGGCCACCTTGATTGATTCTTGACTTGCACTCAAGTCCTCTGGATCACGTTCGTTCCCAAAATCATGCTCCCGAAGGTTTCATTACGTTTGGACTCCGTTTGATATTCCTTTTCTTCGAATACTGAAATAGGCAAAAAACAACAATACGGGCTGGGCCTCCGGTTAGTAGGTTAGTCCCAAAAATGATATAAATATGTAAAATAAAGCCCATAAACATCCAAAAGGGGTAATATAATAGCATGGAACAATCAAAAATTATAGATACGTTGTAGACATATCAAAGAGTAACCCATGGTCCTAACACATTGTGCATTTGTAGTCCAAAGAAATTTTTAAATAATGCACAAATTTAGGGGGAGCTCTTGCTTATCACATACTTCTCAAAGCGATCATGTTTTTTAATCTTACTATCATTTGTTGAAACTTTGATTTATATGTTGTCATCAATTGCCAAAAAGGGGGAGATTGAAAGTGGAACTATCCCTAGGTGGTTTTGGTAATTCCTAACAACACATAGCTCATTGAGCTAATGCTATTTCAAGATAAATATTTCAGGAAAGCTCAATGATTGGCATGGCATGGATGAGAAAAGTGGATCCCTCAAAATGCTAAGGACAAAAGGATTGGCTCAAGCTCAAAGCACAAGACTCTACATTTTCCATTTTAGTGATCCAAGATCACATTGAGTCCATAGGAAAAGCCAATACTATCAAGAGGGGATGAGGTGTTGCTTAATGAGCCCCTTGCTTGAAGTGCTTAGTGATATGCTCCAAAGCCCTCAACTACTTTCTCACATCCACATATGTCCCAAACCGAAAGTCAAACTCGGCCCCACCGAAACTATCTATCCGGCGCCACCGAGTTTTGTTGACATAGCCACTGCCACAAACCCTAGTCTTTGCGGTCTCACCGATAGGGATCTCGGTCTCACCGAGATGGGATTGTAATCTCTCTATTTCCCTTTGTAACATTTCAGTCAAACCGAGATGAGCGATCGGTCCCATCGAGATTGCAATACAAACTCTCTATTTCCCCTTCGTAACATTTCGGTCCAACCGAGATGAGCGAATCGGTCCCATCGAGTTTGCCTGACCAACCCTCTTTTTGTCTATTACCAAGGAGTTTGTAAGGGCAAGATTGGTGTCACTTGGGAGCCTCCGACAAGATTGTGGAGTTGAACCAAGGAGTTTGTAAGGGCAAGGAGATCACGTACTTCGTGAAGATCTACCCTAGGGAGGCAAGTCCTTCATGGGCGACGGCCATGCTGTGATAGACAAGGTTGCTTCTTCGTGGAGCCTTCGTGGGTGGAGCCCTCCATGGACTCGCGCAGCCGTTACCCTTCGTGGGTTGAAGTCTCCATCAATGTGGATGTCCGATAGCACCACCTATCGGAACCACGACAAAAACATCCGTGTCTTCAATTGCGTTTGCCTCCTCAAACTCCTCCCCTTTACCTTCACATGCAATTGTTTTACATTCCGCTGCTATACTCTTAGAATTGCATGTGTAGGTTGATTGCTTGACTTGTGCTAAGTTGCTAAAATCAGCCAAGAACTAACATTGGGAAAAGGCTAGATTTTTATTTGGTCAAGTAGTCTAACCCCCCCCCCCCTCTAGACATACTTTCGATCCTACACATGTAGAAGACAAACCCTTATAAGGAGGTCCAACTCCTCTTCCACTTTCGGGGTGGGACTAAACTTCCTACTACACCTAGTGCCAATAAACCCACATGTGCCCTTAGAGATTTTTCTGAAATTGTTGGATGGGCCTAAAGCCCACCCCATATTTCAACATTTACTGTAACATGTGTTTGTTTAGTAATCAGTATGTCATATCTCACATGTGTGTGGTAAGCATCCACTAGTGGTAAGTATATATCTGTACAAAAAAAGCCTTGGCTCGGTGGTTAGGCATGCTGTTGTGTAGCGTAACGACTTGAGTTCAATTCCTAGAATTGGCAGGTGATGCACAGATAGTTTTCTCCCATTTATTGAGAATCAAACATTATTGTGGTGGAATCACTCATCAAAAATATCTTGATACCCATTTAAAAAATTCCGAGGACCATGTTTATCTTGGTACTCATACTAAAATGGTCGTATGCATCCTAGTTGGTGTAGAGGCGGTGAAGTAAAAATCTCTCCCATTTTTAGCAACGAATGCCTTGGCTCAGTGGTTGGGCATGCCGTTGTGCATCCTAACGACCCTCATGCTAAAATGCCATGATTGTGCTGGAATCAATCATCAAAAATATCTTGATACCCATTGAAAAAATTCCGAGGACCATGTTTATTTTTGTACTCATAACAAAATGGTCGTATGCGTCCTAGTTGGTGTAGAGGCAGTGAAGTAAAAATCTCTTCCATTTTTAGCAAGGAGTGTCTTGGCTAAGTGGTTGGGCATGACGTTGTGCAGCCTAACGACCCTCATGCTAAAATGGTCGTATGCATCTCTAGTTGGTGCAGAGGTCGGGAAGTGAAAATCTCTCCCTTTTTAGGAAGGAGAGCCTTGGCTCAGTGGTTGAGCATACGGCTGTGCATCCTAACGACCCGAGTTCAATTCCTATAATTGACAGGTGATGCACAGGGAGTTTCCCCCATTAATCGAGGATCAAGTTACGTGTTTCGTGAAACCACTCATCAAACAAAATCTTAATACTCATTTAAAAAATCGAGAGTCATGTTTATCTTGGTACTCATACTAAAATGGCTGTATGCATCTCTAGTCGTGCAAAGGCCCTGTTTGGATACTCTAACTTAGCTAGAGGTTGTCTAGCTCATGACTAACCCTGAACTAACTCTAGCCAAAAAGGTGTTTGGATGGCAGAGTTAGATTGTCAATAACTAGGAGGACTAGCTCCAACTAGCACCTCTTGGGTGGGATAGTTTTTTTTTGGTGAGTTAGATGCAACTAGCTCAAACTAGCCCTCTTGTTTGGAGAATTTAGGGCTATTTGAGCCAAAACTAGCTCAAACTAATTCTAACCCACGGATCCAAATAGGGCCAAAGGGCAGGAAGTGAAAACCTCTACCATTTCATAAGGAACAAGTTGAGATAATAGAAAATCGCATTGGTTTGATTTCACCGGAAAGACCGCCTCCCGAGTCGTATGTGGCAACTCCGGAGGCCTCCCCACTGCCACAGGAGAAAATCACACCGTCGACGCCCTGCCCACCTGCCGCCGTCGGAGGAGGCCGCCATGGCTGATGATGCTGGCAGGCATCTCGTGTCGTCGCATTCGCGCTCCTTCCTTCCCATTCCACTCTAGTTGTGCGTCCCTCCCCTCGTCATCGATCCATGCCCGGCGCCCCTGCTCCGTCCACGGTTGTGGCTATCTCAGCCAGCCTCTTGTCCGCCTGCTATGGTGGCTACTGGACGACCGCTCCACCTCCAGCCTCGGCTACTGCTGCTGCTCCATCATGTGATGGATCTGGTTGTTGTCTGGCTGCGGGTGCGGCCGTCGGCGAGTGGAGGCAAGGCTGTGATCCAGTTTGTGTGAGTGTGTGGAGCAACCGGATCTGGCGTCCCCATGTCCAGCTGTTGTGGACACAAGGCAGGCGCCATGGCTGTGGTTTGATGGTCTCTGAAGGCGGTCGATGTCTGACTGCAGTTCTGATCTTGCATGGGTCTCCGGGAGGCATGCCACTATTAGTGGGCGTTTGGGCAGCTACTCGCAATGTGTCTTGTTCCTATTAGACTAATATGTGACCTATCGTGACATCTCTCCTAATTTTGTAAATTGAGGAGAATCGATATTAATATGATCTCCCATTTATGGTTATGATTGTAAATCTATCTATAAATTAACATGCAATGGAAAAGCCCACGTGTGGCAAATATTCCTAAAGTCTTTCATGGTATCAGCCTAAGTATCCTCCCACTTCCGTTCTCCTCCAACCCTAGCGCCACCGGCCACATTCTTCCTCCCCTCCCATGGCGCCCACCGAGACCCCTCCTCATCCCAAAACCGCTGTTTGGGCGCAGGTCACTGCCATCCAGAGCATCCGTTCTCTTGTCCCCATCATCCTCGAGTTCAAGAGCACCGTCTTCGCCAAGTGGAGGACCTTCTTCACCATTTTCATCACCACCTACGCCCTCGAGCACTATCTCACCACCGAGACGGCCTCCACCGACCCCACACACGTGCCTCCGCCTCGATGTCATGGTGCTTCGTTGGCTCTATGGCTCCATGGCCATGGACATCGTGGACCTCATCATGCCTACCGACCCCGCCACCGCGACGGCGTACAAGGTCTAAACCTCCATCCTCGAGCTCTTCAACGACAAGAAGAAGAGCCATGAGATTTACCTCGCCGAGGAGTTCCACAACATCAAGCAGGAGGATCGGTCCATCACCGATTAAATTCACCTGCAAAAGACAGGGGCCGACGCCCTTGCCGAGGTCGGTGCGCCCGTCTCCGATGCGGAACTCTTCACCAACGTCATCAAGGGCTTTCACGAGCGCTTCGACAGTGTCGCCGACACTGCACCACTCCTCATGCCGTTCCCTTCTTTCCTCGTCTTCCACAACATGTTGCTGCTTCAGGAGATGAAGGCCTCTTGGCGCTCCAACAACACATCGGCCTTCGCCTTCTATACTGTCAAAGGGCCCGTCCCTGCTCCTTGATACGTCTCCATTGTATCTACTTTTCCAAACTCTTTTGCCCTTATTTTGGACTCTAATTTGCATGATTTGAATGGAACTAACCAGGACTGGCGCTGTTTCAGCAGAATTGCCTTCGTGTTAATTTTGTGCAGAAATAAAAGTTCTTGAATTGACCTGAAAATTTGTGAAGAATATTTTTGGAATTAATAAAAAATACTGGCGAAAGAATAAACCAGAAGGGACCCATGATACGTCTCCAACGTATATATAATTTTTGATTGCTCCATGCTACTTTATCTACTGTTTTGGACTATATTGGGCTTTATTTTCCACTTTTATATTATTTTTGGGACTAACCTATTAACCGGAGGCCCAGCCCAGAATTGCTGTTTTTTGCCTATTTCAGTATTTCGAAGAAACAGAATATCAAACGGAGTCCAAACGGAATAAAACCTTCAGGAACATGATTTTCTCACCGAACGTGATCCAGGAGACTTGGACCCTGCTCCAAGGAACAGCCGTGGAGGTCACGAGGGTGGAGGCCGCCCCCCTAGGTGCGCCCCCCTGCCTTGTGGGCCCCCTGTTGCTCCACCGACGTACTCCTTCCTCCTATATATACCTACGTACCTTTGTCAGATCAAACACAGAATCAAAAACCTAATTCCACCGCCGCAACTTTCTGTATCCACGAGATCCCATCTTGGGGCCTGTTCCGGAGCTCCGCCGGAGAGGGCATCTGTCACGCCCAATATGCGATACTATCCTAAAGATACTCGAAGGTCCCACCAAGGATAGAACCACATATTGAAACGCTCTTGCAAGGTGGATATCATTACATCAACATTACATAATAGATGGGGATACATACAAAAGGTATACAATGCCACACGAATACAACATCATCTTACATAAGAGCACCATCCGACTACAGATGAAACACAAACAGAAACTCGAACGACATCCACCCTACTAACCCAGGCTGCCGACCTGGAACCTATCCCCTGATCGAAGAAGAAGCAGAAGAGAACTCCAAAACAAGCAAACATCGCTCTCGCGTCATGATCATCGCATAACCTGTACCTGCAACTGTTGTTGTAGTAATCTGTGAGCCACGAGGACTCAGCAATCCCATTACCATGGGTATCAAGACTAGCAAAGCTTAATGGGAAAAGAAGGGGTAAAGTGGTGAGGTTGCAGGAGCGACTAAGCATGATATGGTGGCTAACATACGCAAGTAAGAGCGAGAAGAGAAGCAAATGAACGGTCGTGAAGCTAGCAATGATCAAGAAGTGATCCTGAACTCCTACTTACGTCAAACATAACCCAAAAACCGTGTTCACTTCCCGGACTCCGCCGAGAAGAGACCATCACGGCTACACACGCGGTTGATGCGTTTTAATTCGAATCAGGTGTCAAGTTATCTACAACCGAACATTAAAAATTCCCATCTGCCACATAACCACAGGCATGGCTTTCGAAAGATTATACCCTGCAGGGGTGTCCCAACTTAGCCCATGATAAGCTCTCACGATCAACGAAGGATATACCTTCTCCCAGGAAGACCCGATCAGACTCGGAATCCCGGTTTAGAAGACATTTCGACAATGGTAAAACAAGACCAGCAAAGCCGCCCGATGCGCCGACAATCCCGATAGGAGCTGCACATATCTCGTTCTCAGGGCAACACCGGATGATCAATCCGTACAACTAAAACCAGACCTCAAGTTTCCCTGAGGGGGCGCTACAAAGGGCTGAGCCAAACAACGGTTTGCTAGGAAGGGTGAAAAAGGTTAGAGGCTGACATGGCAAATTGGGAGGCTTGAAGAGCAAATGATAGGTAGCGCAGCAAAGCGATAGAACGAAGCAACTAGCATAGCAATGATAGTAGTGAGATCCAAGGTAGCGGTCATCTTGCCTGAAATCCCGCTAGGAAGAAGAATGAGTCCATGAAGAAGACGAACGGGAGTAGTCGAATGAATCCTCACAATCGCAACATTACCAGAACTAAGAAGCAACACCGGAAAGAAACAAACAACATGATAAACACACAAGCATAATCATGGCATGATGCACAAACAAGTATGATGCATGTCCGGTTTAAAGAGCATGGGATGGCAAAGTGCAACAAACGGTACTACAAGTTAAGTGGAGCTTAATATGCAATGAGTTGCATATTGACAAAACACCACATGCAATTATTTAGTTTGATCTTGGTTATGTACCCAACAATATTGAATGTTATTAGCATGGCAAGGGGGTAAAGCATATGAAAACTACCTAACTAGGCACGTTTAAATGAGGCCGGAAGAACTAACAACAATTCCGGAAACTCCTCATGTCTACATTTTAGATTTGGTACTGTTCTGCCTATAACATAATTTTGAAGTTGTTAAGCAGCAAAACAAAGTGCACCAAGTTTATCTATGCATTTTTCTAGCCCATTTACATATAAAGCTTATTTAAAACAGAGTTACGGTTATTTAGTTATGAAATAAATCATTTAAACAAGGCATTTGAGAAAATTTAAACAAATACCATTTTAAACATATTTAATATGGATGAAAGTGGCATATTATTAATCTACACAAAATTCTAAGCATTTTACATGTTTAAATCATTTTAAACCGATGCACGATTAATGAGTTATTATATGCATGAAGACTAGGGACTTTTCTGTAAAACCGTAATTCAATGGATAATTAGGCAAAATCTTTCACGAAAAAAAAACAACACGGGCCGAAACTGGCTGGCCCAACATTCATAGGAGAGGGGCGGGTGCTGCTCACCCTAGGCCAAAGCCCGTCTGGAAGCAGAGGAGGCCTGGCGTTGGCTGCGGGCCACGCAGGCAGATCGGGGCGAGGCAGGACGTAGTCAACGCGGTTGGGACAAGCGAGCAAGGCAGAGGATGCCGAGCGTGAGCAGGGGAACTTAGCGCGACTCCGGCAACGACGATGCGCAGAGCAGCGGTGCCCTGGAACTTGCAGGAGACGGCGAAGGCAAGGGGGGTCTGGCTGGATCCAAGGCGAAGCGACCGGATCAGGGCATCAGTGGAACATCCGGGCACGGGGAAGCTCGGTTTCATCTGAATCCGGCCCGAGTTGGTCGCGGACGGCGCTAGGATGAGGAGGCCGCCGGCGAGCTTGCTCCGGGATGAGGCGGCCATGGCGGGGCATGCTCCTGTTCGTCCTGAAGAAAGAGAGAGAGACCGCGAGGTTAGGGAGAGAGAAGATCCACGGGAAGAAGGAGAGGGAGGCGACGGGGAGCTGCAGAAGGGCCGGCCTTGGAGCACTGGTGCTCGGGGCGACGAGCATTAGGGAGGAAGGAGGCCTCGGGCGCCAGGCATCCACGAGCTCGAGAGGCAACAGGTGAAAGGGAGGGAAGGGAGAAGGCACGGCCTGGCCGTGGTCTTGCCGGCATCGGGCGCGGATGAAGGCATCTGCGACGGCCGGACTCGTCCAGGAGATAGGGAGGAGGGCGATGGGGTTTGGCGTGGAGTGGATCGAGGAGCTGCTCTGGTTGGTCGGGCGAGCGAATCGGGGAGGAGCAGTGGGGAGCTCTGGTTGGTGGCTGGAGGAAAACGAGGAGAAGGGATCCCGAGGGGATTTTTGTGGAGTGGCGGCAGCGATGAGATGGATGGGACATTGACCCAAAAATTTAGGGTTGGGGCCTATTTATAGGAAGTGGGTTTTGGGTTAGGGGTATTAGGTCCCTCCGATCGTAATCGGACGGTCGAAAATAAATAGGCTAGATAACCCAAATAAGAAAATGGAGATATTTTATAGACGTTTGGGGATGATCCGGATCCATCGGTAACGACAGACTGGGTCGGGTTCGGGGAAGTTTTGGACGCGCGCGAGGGGGTCAGAGTAATGTGTAGAGAGGGTGGACATTTAGACGAGAGGGGAAAACAAAGACAATGGGGTCTGACGAAAGGCCACGGGGACAAGGGGGGTTCTGTTGGTCTCGGAGAAAGAGAGAAGAGAGGGGTCTAAATGGTCTGAGAGAAGGTCAACAAGGACAAGCGGTCTGACAACAGGTCAATGAACGCAACAGAGAGTAGCGAGGAGCGGCAACTACGAGCGGATGCAAGTTTTATGAAAGCATGCTGATGCAATGCGCATGATGCTATGAGATGACATGTAAGGCATGAACAAAATGCAAAACAAAAGACAAAACCCAACCACGGAGGAAATAACATATCACATCTCCGGAAAAGGCAAGAGTTGGAGTTACGAATATGGAAAGTTGTATCCGGGGCGTTACAGCATCTACCACGGAGGGCTTCTACATCAACACCATAGCCTCTCCGATGAAGTGTGAGTAGTTTACTTCAGACTTTTGGTTCCATAGCTATTAGCTAGATGGCTTCTTCTCTCTTTTTGGATCTCAATACAATGTTCTCCCCCTCTCTTGTGGAGATCTATTCGATGTAATCTTATTTTTTGCGGTGTGTTTGTTGAGACCAATGAATTTTGGGTTTATGATCCAGCTTATCGATGAACAATATTTGATTCTTTTCTGAATTCTTTTATGTATGATTGAGTTATCTTTGCAAGTCTCTTTGAATTATCCATTTGGTTTGGCCAACTAGATTGGTAGTTCTTGCAATGGGAGAAGTGTCTAGCTTTGGGTTCAATCTTGCGGTGTCCTTACCTAGTGACAGAAAGGGTTGCAAGGCACGTATTGTATTGTTGCCATCGAGGATAACAAGATGGGGTTTTTATCATATTGCATGAATTTATCCCTCTACATCATGTCATCTTGCTTAAGGCGTTACTCTGTTTTTAACTTAATACTCTAGATGCATGTTGGATAGCGGTCGATGAGTGGAGTAATAGTAGTAGATGCAAAATCGTTTCGATCTATTTGTTTTGTACGTGATGCCTATATACATGATCGTACCTATATAATCTCATAATTATTCGCTTTTCTATCAATTGCTCAACAGTAATTTGTTCACCCACCGTAGAATATTATGCTCTTGAGAGAAGCCACTAGTGAAACCTATGGCCCCCGGGTCTATTCTCATCATATCAATCTCCATTACTTTATTACTTGCTTTGTTTTTACTTTGCCTTTTACTTTTTACTTTGCATCTCTATATCAAAAATACCAAAAATATTATTTATCATCTCTATCAGATCTCACCCATTTAAGTGACCTTGAAGGGATTGACAACCCCGAATCGCGTTGGTTGTTAGTAGCTATCATTTTGTGTAGGTACGAGGGACTCGTGCGTGATGTCCTACTGGATCGATACCTTGGTTCTCAAAAACTGAGGGAAATACTTACGCTACTTTACTGCATCATCCTCTCCTCTTCGGGGAAATCCAATGCAGTGCTCAAGAGGTAGCAACCCACCAGGAGACCACAAGGGCGGGGATGCGCCCCTTGGCTTGGGGGTCCCCTGGAGACCCCCCCCCCTCCCCACCTCAACTGCAACTCCATATAACCCTATTCGGGAAGAAAAAAAATCAGGAAGAAGAGTTCATCGCGTTTTACGATACGGAGCCGCCGCTGCCTCCTGTACTTCATCAGGAGGGCAAATCTGGAGTCTGTTCGGGGCTCCGTAGAGGGGAAATCAACGGTGTCATCATCATCAACCATCCTCCATCCCCATTTCATGATGCTCACCGCCGTGCGTGAGTAATTCCATCGTAGGCTTGCTGGACGTAGATGGTTTGGACGAGATTTATCATGTAATCCAGTTATTTTTGTTAGGGTTTGATACCTCGTATCCACTATGTTCTGAGATTGATGTTGCTATGACTTTGCTATGCTTGATGCTTGTCACTAGAGCCCGAGTGCCATGATTTCAGATATGAACCCTTTATGTTTCCATGAATATATTTGTGTTCTTGATCTGATCTTGCAAGTTGTAGACACCTATTACGAGTTATGATCTGCATGCCCCAAGGTGACAATAATTGGGATTCTTTCTGCTAATTACCGTAGTTTGAGGAGTTCATGTATTCACTAAGTGCTAATGCTTTGTTCCATTTCTCTATTAAAAGGAGGCCTTTATATCCCTTAGTTTCCATTAGGACCCCACTGCCACAGGAGGGTAGGACAAAAGATGTCATGCAAGTTCTTTTCCATAAGCATGTAGGACTATATTCGGAATACATGCCTACATTATATTCATGACTTGGAGCTAGTTCTGTGTCACCCTAGGTTATAATTGTTGCATGATCAATGCCATCCGACATAATTACCCATCACTAATCTATTGCCTACGAGATTTTCACATATTGATCTTTGCTACATTACTTTGCCATTGCCACTATTACAATTGCTACTAAACTGCTACTATCACTTTTATCACCGTTTACAGTTACTTCCATACTACTTTGCTACTAAATACTTTGCTGTAGATATTAAGTCTTTCAGGTGTGGTTGAATTGACAACTCAGTTGTTAATACTTGAGAATATTCTTTGGCTCCCCTTGTATCGAATCAATAAATTTGGGTTGAATATTCCACCCTCGGGAACTGTTGCGATCCCCTATACTTGTGGGTTATCAAGACCTTTTTCTGGCGTTGTTGCCTGGGAGCATAGCTCTATTCTCTAAGTCACTTGGGATTTATATCTGTTCACTATGAAGAATTTGAAAGATACCAAAACCAAGATCTATCCCTCTACTATGAGGGAAGGCAAGGAACTGCCATCTAGCTCTGCACTTGATTCACCTACTATTTTGAGTAAGCTTGCGACACCACCACCCGCTAGTAATTCTGATATGTCACAAGTAATTGATTGTGCCAGTTCTCTATGCATGATGCTTATGATGATACTAGTGCTTTGCTTGATAATACTGTGCCACTAGGTGAATTTCTTGATGAACAACTTGCTAGGGTTAGAGAGAATAAATTACTGAAATTGATGATATTATTGAAGCTGAATATTATAATTCTCCCCCTATATATGAATTGCCTGAGGTACCTGAGGGTCATATTATGGATGAAGAAACTGCTACATACTTTTTGCTTGCAATGATAGAGATGATATTAAGAAATTGTTATCTAAGCTGAAAGAAAAATCTTTGAATGCTAGAATGCAATATGATCCTAAGTTTGCTACTTCACCTATCTTTGTTACTGATAAGGATTTTGAATTCTCTGTCGATCCTGAGTTGATTACTTTGGTTGGATCTGATCCTTTTCATGGTTATGAATCTGAAACTGTTGTGGCACATCTTACTAAATTGAATGATATAGCCACCCTATTTTCTCATGAGGAAAAAAATTGCTATTAGTATATTCTTAAGTTGTTTTGTTTCTCATTAAAGGGTGATGCTAAGTATGGTTTAATTCTCTTGCTCCTGGTTGTGTGAGTAGTCCCCAGGATATGATTTATTACTTCTTTAAAAAGTATTTTCCGGCTCATAAGAAACAAGCTGCCTTACAGGAAATATTTACCTTTCTGCAAATTGAAGAAGAGAGTCTCCCACAAGCTTCGGGGAGGATTATCTAGTTACTTAATGTTTTGCATGATCATCCTCTCAAGAAAAATGAAATACTTGATATCCTTTATAATGGACTACCCATGCTTCTAGGGACCACCTAGATAGTTCTGCTGGTTGTGTTTTCAGGGAATGAACTGTTGAGCAAGATGAAGTGCTATTGAATAATATATTGAGAAATTATAATGATCGTAAATTTTTTAGATTCCTTTTTTAAAGGAATACTTTCCAGATTCTATTAGAAATCGGAGGATCCATGCTTCTTGGACAAGTGAGTATTAAATCTGATGCAGATTTAATTTGTTTTTAGATTTTCCCGCAAAAAAATTTTGCTTTTAGATTTGCAAATTATATAACCTTTTGGAATTATTTTTCTAGCAACTAATGTCAATGGGTCGAGCAAGAAGGAAAACTACATGCATACTAGGCGCAAGGTAGCCAATGGTGCCTTTAATCCCAACCGAGCTACACTGCTCGCCAAAAGATTGCTCACTTTCTTCTGCCTTCATTATCTTTGCTAAGCCGAAGTCGCCAAGATGCGCAACCATGTTGTCATCAAGAAGAATATTACTAGGTTTAACATCACAGTGAACGACGAGGAACGATGAAGGCAATGCCGACGATAAGCCTTATGCGTAGTAGTCGTCGCATTTGGGATCCAGGTCGCACCGGAGGGTGTCATGTTGAGGGGGTGAATATTACGATTAAACCTGACATTCGTGTATACATCTATGTACATCTCCGAGTAGTACTGCCAAGTAGAAACGGAGTAGGTCTCGGGTTGTTTAGCTCCTTTATATTCCTGTGTAACCCCATGATGTAATCACCAGAAAACGAAGAAGCAATAAAGAAAAGAAGCCAGGAGCGACAAGCTCCTGTAGCTATCAACAAAAATACCCCGATCAGTTTTCCATGCGTCCATGTTCGCTAGGTTTACGTGAGTTCTGCTGAGTTGTTTCGTCCAGATCGTCTCGATCCTATTGGCGCTAGTGCAAGCCGAGCCAGAAGCAAAGTTCGCGTACAACTAGCATGTGTGCTTGTCTAGCCAGCTTTGCATTGCGTGTGCACAATTATTCTGGTGAATTGATCTAGCGTTATAAAACCAACAATTGGTATCAGAGCCTCGACGATCTACGATGACGGACAGTGATGCTGAGTCAGTCAAGTCCGTTGACGGAGGTTCCAAGGCAAACAAGTCTAGCAACGGTGGTTCCAAGGCGAATAAGAACGGCGAAAATGTGAAGAAGGGCGGCAAGTCAGCGACCAGTGGTGGTGGAACGGGCAGTGCCAATGTACAAGCGCACCGCATCATCCCCATCCAGTACCCAATGCTCACCGACGCAAACTACTGCATGTGGGCGGTGAAGATGAAGATTATTCTCCAAACCCTTCGAGTGTGGTAGGCCATCACGAACGACGACGTCGACGAGGAGTGCAACGAAGGTGCCATGGCCGCCATAGCCCAGTCTATGCCAGATTCAACGCTGATGACATTGGCGGAGTTCGAGACAGAAAGAGAGGCATGGAACGCACTCAAAGAGATGAGGATCGGATAAGATCGCGTCACCAAGGCTCGGGCACAAGTGCTGAAGCACCAATTTCACAAGTTGCAGATGGAGGAAACTGAATTGGTGAATGACTATGCCATGCGTCTGACTAGATTGGTGGGAGAGATCCGCGCGCTTGGTGCAAAGCGCGATGCAACCGAGATTGTGGAGAATTTTTTCAGTTCGGTGACTGATAAATTCATGTACACCATCGACACGCTCGAGCAGCTTTACAACATCGACGACATGACCAAAACGGAGGCAATCGGATGCTTGCGGACATGGGAAGAGAATGCTCGTGGTTGTCAGAAAGGCAAAGGAGTAGGTGGTGACCAACTAATGTACTTGAGCGTAGATTGGGAGTCGCCAAGTAGCAAAGGAAGGCGCAACATTGGCGAAGGCTCAAGCAATGCGAAGCGTGGCGTACAAACCGAAGAAGGCAAAGGAAAAGGCAAGCCACAAGGTCGTGTTAAGGCGGACCGATCTAAAGAGCAGAAGCCACGGAACTTGGATATGTCTGAGGTCAAGTGTTATAACTGCAACTTGATGGGTCACATTGTGAAGGATTGTCCGGAGCCTAACAAGAGGGAGATCAAGGCAAATTTGGCGAAACAGGAAGATGAATATCCAGGTCTTCTGATGGCCGAAGTTTGTGATCTCATGGAGCCTAACAAGCGTGAGATCAAGGCAAATTTAGCGAAGCAAGAAGATGAACATCCAGGTCTTCTGATGGCCAAAGTTTGTGATCTCGTCCAAACGGAAGTTGTGAAACCAAACCAGAAGGTACTACTTCATGAGGAAAAATCAATACCAAAGTTATCCGGAAGACAAAACGTGTCGTGGTATCTAGACACGGGTGCCAGTAACCACATGACAGGGTGCAAGGAGAAGTTCCTCGAGCTAGAATATGATGTTCAAGGCTTGGTCAAGTTCGGTGATGGTTCAAATGTGGAGATTTGCAGGCAAGGTTCTGTCCTCTTTGAGGGTCTCACAGGAGAACATCGCATACTCACCGGAGTGTACTACATCCCACGACTTCGCAACAACATCATCTCTGTTGGGAAACTTGATGAGAATGGATGCAAGGTGGATATTGAGAACAGAGTGATGACGATCTTCGACAACTTCCGAAACATGCTAGCACATGTGAATTGCACGCGGAACATGCTCTATATCCTCAACCTTGATCAATATCAACCGGAGTGTTGACTCGCCAAGAGTGATGATGATTCGTGGTTATGGCATGCTACATTTGGACACGTTAACTTCTACGCCTTGAAGAAGATGTCGAAGATGAAGATGGTATCTGGGATGTCATTTATCGACCATGTTGATCGTGTATGTGACGGGTGCTTGATTGGAAAACAGCACCGCAGGCCGTTCCCTACTCAGTCTACCTATCGTGCAAGTGATGCACTCGAGCTACTCCATGGTGATCTATGTGGCCCTATGACCCTAGCAACTCACGGAGGACAGAAGTACTTTCTCCTTGTGGTAGATGACTACTCGAGATACAAGTGCGTCGTTCTCCTACGATCTAAAGATGAGGCGTTTGAAGCGTTCAAGAATTTGAAGGCTGCAACGGAGATGGAACACAAGCTGAAGGTTCGCGCTCTACAGGCAGATCGCGGCGGAGAGTTTACGTCAAATGAGTTCAAGGACTACTACGATAAGATTGGCATAAAAATATTCCTCACGGCACCTTATACGCCACAGCAGAACAGTGTTGTTGAAAGGCTCAATCGAACCATCGTTGACATGGCGAGAAGTTTACTCAAGAGCAAGAACTTGCCGGGGACTTTTTGTGGAGAAGTTGTCTCGATGGCGGTCTATCTTCTCAATCGGGCTCCAACAAAGGCGGTGATCGTCAAGACTCCATATGAAGCAATTTACGGACGTAAGCCGGATGTGTCTCATCTACGGACGTTCGGGTGCATGGCGCATGTGAGGATGACGGAGCCGCATCTCTCAAAGCTTGTTGATCTTAGCACCAAGATGGTGTTCATCGGATACGAGAGGAGTTTCGGCACCAAGGCATACTGCTTCTACGATCCACAAACCAAGTGTCTACGAATTTCATGTGACGTCATGTTTGAAGGAAACCAAACTTGGAATTGGAGCACGGCAGCCGACGATGCTCCAAACGGTAACATATTCATAGTTGAATTTCCAATTGATGATGATGCAGGGGAAGACGTCCAGGTGGTTGGCAAGACACCCAACCAAGGTGACCGCAATGGCAGTGATCACCATGGTGCCGACACCGACAACGACACGCATGGGTCGCAAGGTGATAGCAACAATGATGCGCACGACATGGGCGGAGATCTCGACAATGACGCGCACGACACAGGAACGGTCCATCTGCAGAAGCTGCCGTTGGAGCTACTGTTGCTTCTCCATGATGTAAGTGCACCCAGAGGTTCATTCGTGATGAAGGATTTGAAGGATAGGAGAGTGTGGAGGTCGTCCATTGAGCTAGAGGTGGAGGGGAGCAAGAGAAGGATAGTGGTGGTGGTGGTGGTGTTGACAATGGCAAGAAGCCGGAGCCATCGTCTGCTATCCATGGCGAGGCAAAGACAAGCAAGTAGCAACTGCTGGATGGGAAACTCGTTTTGGCTCTCGGCTTCTCGGGCTTAGATCCAGCCGAAAGTCTGAAACGTCAAAATCTGCACCACCTAACCGGCCAGGCATATGTTTTAAATAGCGGTCTACGGAAAATAACGGCAGGCCTTCAAATCAGCTATAGCAGACTAAAGCAGGCTGTTTATGAAGATGATCATTTAGCGGCACCCTGCTACAAAGGCTATATCGGATTATAACGAAGCTATATCCGGCTATTTAAAACTATGCGGACAACCCAGACATCGCCCAAACAAAAAGGAAAACGTTTGAAAAAGCCGGATTATTTTCTCGGGCGCCCAGGTCGCCACACGTCCCGGTGGGGCAGCGTTATATTGTTATCTCTACCTAGTCATGAGAGCTACTCGTTCCACCAAGCTATTTCTATGCCAGCCTTATCTTCTCATCTCCATCTCCATCAATTCCTTCTGGGCCTCCACCTCTCGCTCCCCTACTACTATCTCTGCCATGGCCCGTGGACGCTCCTCCTCCCACATGACGTTTCCTCCCCTTAATTTTCTAGGAGTATGTTGCAATGAAGGACAGTGTGTCATCCTGTAACAGCCCCAAAATTGGGTTATCAATTTTTGTGTTGTTATTCCTTCCTGGCACTCATTTTTAAAATCTTTCTCCTGAGTTTTGCTGACGACTCTGAGAATTCTTGTCATTTCCAACCCTTCAAAACTTGCTCATGTCTTTTTCAGTGGGCAAGATCTTAGTTGCATCATCCTAAACACTCTCAAACCCTAATTCCAAATTTTTGGAATTTGAATGTGCCCTTTGTGATTACAAAGGAGCTATCATTTTCCTTGATCTGTTGATCATCCCATCTGTTCCTAGAGACCCTTCTATCATTCTAAATCTTGGATATGCAAAAAATATTGCCAAGTCCCATGCAATATTTTTGAATTATGATTTATTCCTTTTCTTGCCTTTCTGAGGAATAAAATCAAAAGGCATATCAAGCCATCTCCTAAATTCATATGAATTGGTGGAGTTGATAATTATGCCTAATCCAAGCTCTGGCAATTATATTTGCCATAATTAAATAAGGAAAAATGCCTTTTCCTTTTTAATACCAATATTGCATTTCTGCCATTTTCTAAAGGAACTACTATTTTTATAGCAGGGAAAATTCTCGCATAAATTTTGGAGCTTGCCCTTGCTATGTAATCACTAGTTCCATCATCATATCATGTTCATCAGTTCAAAGCACATGATCCAATGCAAGTTTCTGCCTTCTCTGGAATTTTGCAAAGGAAGTGCCTTACTCCTAATTCAATTTGAGCTGCAAATTGGTAGGGTGATTAATATTGATAAATAACCCATGGATACCAAATATGAGGTCAATCCAATCATCCTGGCTCCCTGTGCCATTTTTTCAAAGTTTCTGACCAGATTGTCACTTTGTGAAGGAAGTACCTTCATAGAGTTTCCAAATGGGATGAAACTTTTCCACCCTCTCAAGTATCCCAAATCATTATCTTTCACCCAAATTCAGCTCATTTCATTGATCTATGTGAGCACTGGAGCAATTCTTGCATTCTGTCCATATTTTCAGGTTGTGAAGCAAGTATATTTTATCTTGCTCCATTATAGCTGAAAATATTCCCAAGCCTTATCATATCCATATAACCCACCTACCCAAGAGTTTGGCTCATTTCATGTAGCCAATATTTTCGTAGAATTTTCCCAAGTTTCTAGTAAAAGCTGATGCTTGTGAAGCAAGTACCAATTTTGGTGAGCCCATTTGGTGTGATCTTTTTACAGCACCTAGATATGACCAATTCATGAGTATTTGCCAAGATATAGCTCAATCCAACACTCCTAGTGAGTGCTTCATCATCATTTGGTTTCTGGACCAGATTTAGCAATTGTTAAGCAACTATGCTAAATATTTACCCTAATGACCTCAGAAACCCCAGGACCGTAGTCCTTGCTACCCTAAGCCTACCAGACATCAAGTTTACCATTTACCCTCTCTGGTTTTACCTCTAGCACATTGACAAGTTTACTGCAGTAAACTTGTGGAGCTTGATTTACTGAGCTCACTTTGTCTCTGCCCAAGTATTTACCATGGTAACTATCCATCTTCGAAGGACTACGCAGTAGACATGGTTTAACCGTAGTAAAACCTCCAGAGAGTGCAATGCTAATGGTGACCATGAGTGCAGCCAGCCAAAATGGTGGTCTAGCCACTGTTCTCATTGGTAGCGCTACTCCGATCGTCCCTGACCTCGCCTTTAATGTCTAGCAGCTCCGCATAGTCGTCGCCGCTCGCCTGGACCCCGCTCCCCCTCCGTTTTCTTCTCCGGCGAGCCGTGCCAACGACCGAACAGTGTGCTCTTGTGAGCTCGTCTTCTTCCTCGCCGGTGTCCTCATCCTCCTCTTGTCCTCGAGCTCTGCTCGTCTCCGTGAGCCTCTGGCGCTCGTCCGCACCCTCCTCGTCGCCTTCCCGTGCGCCCCTGTGACTGATGCGGCCGGCATAGCCTTGGCCGGACTCACTCGGCGGCAACCGGCTCGGGTGCCCTCGCCCGGCTATAAATAGCCAGCCCGAGTCCTCCTCGAGCAAGCCAGCCCCCTCCCCCCTCCCTCTGGAGCCCTCTCATGCATGAGCCCGTCCGAACCCCTCACCGAAGCGCTCGTATTTCCGGCGAGCCCTCCTCTCTCCTCCACACCGAACCCCTCCGTCCGGCCATCCCCTGCCCTGTCCGAGCTCATGGATGGATGCGCCACACCCTAGAGAACCTCCCCAGCTCTCCTCCTGCCAGTTTCCCCCATCGAAGCCCCTAGTTAGCCGGAGAATGAAGCCCCTCTCCGCCACGTGCCTCATTGCTTCCGCTACAACGCTCGTCGGCGGCAGTGGCTACCACCCCGAGATGCGTCTCTCCTCCCTAAGCATCTGGGTATGTCGCCCGCCGCGAGCCATGGCCGGAGCCACCGGCAATCACCGTCAGGGCGGCCCCTACCTCAGCCGGTCGAGCGCATCGAGCAGAGAAGAACAAGACGGTCGGCTGGCGCGTTGACCTGGCCAGGCTGGCTAGGCGGGCCCCGCGACCCCACCTGTCAGCGTCACTGGAGCCCAGCCCCGCCTCTGCCCTTTGACCTAGTCGTTGCCACGTCGCTCAAGTGGAAGCGCCCCCGCCGAAGCCTTTTTCCTGATCGAAGACGTATTCTGAGAAAGATGCGTTCGGTTTAAAACTACCAGGGACCTATTTGTAGAAGTTTTTTTACAGAAAAGTCCCTGAGTTTTAAACGTTCGTATCTTTTTACCCGTAGCTCCGTTGTAGGTAAATCCAACGCCCGCGTCTTCGTCTCGTCGAGCCCGTTCTGTTCTCATCGTTTTCACTATGGTCTGACATACTGAAAATGACTGTTTTGCCATTGTCCGTAAACAGCCCCTCCGAGAGAGAGCTGTTTTCGGCAAATTTTTCCGCGGTCGTTTCTTACTTCTTCCCGGAGTATTTGTCAACCCCCAGGCAAGCCAACCTCTTATCATGAGACCCGAACTTGCATGTTGACTTTGCTTGCACCTTGTGTGTGTGTAGTTGCAGTTATTTCCTCTTGTTTTATCTGCAGTTATTCCGTTATGCTTGTGTTTTCATGCTACTTCTTGCCATGATAATTAGAATGTTGTTATTGATGATGCCATGTCACTACTCTAATTTATTTTCATGTCATCGTTATAAAATGCTATGATGATGGTGATGCACCATGGATAAGTTAGTACGTGGTACTATTATGTTCTTTATGGTGTAGATGTTCACTTGAGAAGTTCGATATGTTATTAAAGCATTTGTATGATGTATGCTCATGGTTGCATTCATGTTAAAAATGATTGTATGATGATTGATGATGGAGAAAATAATAATATGACGTAATAACAAAACCCCTCTGTCATCAATGGGATCGAGTCATAGTGCCGCCAATCGAAATTTTTCCAGTGCAACCACATTTGCCGATATGGGACGGCCTTAAAGCGGTCTATTGTCATGCCTATGGTCGGTGCCTCCAACTAGGGAAGGTTATGGGCGTGCGCTACCGTAATCAGGTAGGCGAAGCATAACCTTGTGAGCCCGTTGTAAGTTAATTTTGGTACCGGATCCCAGTGTGGATCGTGGCCACGACGGTGGTTGAGGTGTCTGGAGGTAGACACGGGGCCTCCCAGGACTAGCCCAGTGGGGAGTGAGTCGGAGTGGCCGGGAGAGTGTCATGACAGTAGGTCGGTTTCATCGGAATGCCGTTGGTCCACCCAAATGGGAGTGCGAGGCCATGGGTTCCATAGTGTGGGTACAATGTGCTACCTCTACAGAGTGTATTTAAACTATCGATAGCCACGTCCTCGGTCATGGGCATAAGTTCGTAGTAGGGTACACTATCGGGTCTTAGTCAAAATGGAGGATAAACCTGAAATAATTAAGCTGAGTAATGTGGTTGTGATCGCCGTAAGGATCACGGGCCAGTTGTTGGTCGGGTTGTGATCGCCGTAAGGATCACGGGCCAGTTGTTGGTCGGGTTGTGATCGTCGTAAGGATCATGAGCCATTTATTGGTCGGGTTGTGATCGTCGTAAGGATCACGGGCCATTTATTGGTCGGGTTGTGATCGTCGTAAGGATCACGAGTGTGTCTGTGTTGGTGATCAGGAAATGAGGTGATCACCATTGGTAAGAGAGTCCGCGGGACTCAGTACACATGTTTGGTGGCATTGCATGAGTAATATGTTGCATGTAAGGAACCATGATAGATCATGAGATGGTTGCATACAGTTAACATGCTATGTCGGCATTTGATATGATTGGTAGTTTATTTATGCCATGCCATGCTTTGATGGATATGATTGAGATGATATGCAATGCTTTGCTATTGCCATGTTAGAAGTAAATTTGATATACCATCTTGTTGCCATGGTAGTTGATACCATGATGTTAGTTTGATTTATGTCTTGGGTTGATATCATGCCATGCTTAGTTTCTGATATGAGCTAGGTTGTTGCAGACGCTTGGTTCTTGCTTTGTCTTCTGCTTGTTTGGATGCTATGTATTTGGGTGTCTTGCAAGTACATTCAATGTACTGACCTGGCGTGTCATGCCAGTTTTGTAGTTCGTTCGCTTGTTCCGTCGTGCTAGGTTGTAATCTTGCCAGTCCTGTGAGTTGTGGAGCCCAACCAGAGTGTTATGCTGCCAAGACTTCCGCCGCCATTTTAATAGACTTCCGCTGCCATGTAAATAGCCTTAGGGCTATGCCAGAAGATTATATTCATCACTGATGTAATTATATACACATGTATTTGATGAATATTCTTGTACCTGGAATGCTGTATCATGGACCTGCCGTGCGTCAGGTGTTATCCTGGGCTGACGTGCGAAGGCCCCCTGCTCCGTGCGGATCGGGGTGCCACACATCCGCATCAACTGTGCTCATTGGAAAACTTAGTTAGGCCGTGTCACTACTCACGACATCGTCATGTACTTGGCTATTGGTTCTTGTTTCACTGTCATCGACCTCACCGACAGCCTAGCATGCTAGCCTCCCTTGTCATTAAAAAAAACTTGCCTTCTGGTATTGCCAGATGATCCCATACCGAGTCTCTAAGAGTTGCCCCCGCGTCGTCCCTGCTAGGGCGACTCGGGTGGCGCTCTAGACCCAGCAGCCAGGGGTGCACACTCCCTCCTTCCCTCCCTCCGTCGCTGACGGTCGAAGCCCGGCAGCCGATGGCGGTGGCCGAGGACATCACCTCTCTCCCGTGGATCTGGGATTGTGCAGGGCCCCGAATCGTGTGGAGGCGCGCCTGATCCGATCGGCAATGGAGATGCCTTTGGCGCGATGGCGTTGGAGGCGACACGGGTTGTGGGCGCGACGGTCAACCCTATTCGGGCGGCGGTGCTGCGGGCGCGGTGGTCAACCCTAATCGAGCAGCGGCGCTGCGGTTGGCGGCGATGTGGATGGTCTGGTGGTCGCGTAGGCGGCACCTCCGGACTGGTGCACAGTCGGTGGTAGTGTTCATCTCTTCCGTCAGAGGTGGTCGGCCTGCGGCTGGGTGGTCGGCTCTCGCGATTCGGCATCTAGTCCCAGCTACGAGTCGGGGAGACATAGTTGCCGGTGAAAACCGAGTCGTTGGCGGGTGATTGCAGCCTTTTGCACCGTTACCTTGATGAAGGCATCGTCGTGTAACTGCTGTGGACTCACTCGTGTTGCTTCGGAGGAAGACCTAGCATCTGTGTAAAATATAGGGTCTAGTATATTGTACATGTACACATATTTGTATACGTATGCAACTATATTGTGATCATCTATATATTGAGACGTGAGGCTAGATATCAACCACCCACGCAAAACCCTAAACCATGTGTTTAACTTGGTATCAGCCAGGTCGGGCCGCCGCCGCACGTCCCTCGCGCCGCCGCCCGATCCCATCTTCCGCGTCACCGCCGCTGCTTGCTAGCTAGCTACGCGCATACGTAGGAATCCATCCAGCTGCTTGCTAGCTAGCTAGCTAGCTTTGCCCGTCTGCTGCCGCTGCCGCGAGTTCCTCAGCCGCGTCGCGTGATGTTCTCCTCCACGCCGCCGCTGCAATGTCGTCCTCCGCCCTGTCTGTCGCCCAAACCGCGGGTGCACTCGCCTCGTCCCCCGTCGCCACGATCCCCACTGCGATGGTCGTCCCAACGATCTCTGTCTGCCTCGGCCGCCACAACTTCATGCTCTGGGGGGCATCACCAGCACCGTTCTCGCCAGGGCCAACGTCCATGGACAACTCGACAGCACCTCGGCGGCACCGGACCGTACACTCGCGGTCGGTACCGGCAACGCCGCTACCGCCGTCGCCAACCCGGAGTACCACCAATGGTGGGTTCAAGATCAGCAGGTCAAGGGGCTTCTCCTCACCTCCATGGATGAGGACATTGCATGCCAACTCATTGGCTGCGAGTCAGCGCATGCGGTGTGGACCGCCGTCGCCGCCATGTTCGGCGCACAGAGCCACGCCAATGTTCGCAATATCCAGCGTCAACTTCAGTCGCTTCGGAAGGACGAGATGTCCGCGGCGGAATACATGCACAAGATGAAGGCACTGGCCAACACTATGGCCGCCGCCGGCTCCCTGATCCGCGATGATGAGCTTACCAATCACATCCCCACCGGAATCGGCTCTGTCTACAACTCCATCGTCACCTCCTTGGGCATGAGTAATGCAGCCATGCCCTACTCCAGCTTCTACTCATAGGTTCTGTCATTCGAGGCACTGCAGGCACAGCAGAGTGCGGTGGAGGGGTGGTCTCCCTCCGCGAACGTCTTGACCCGTTCGGGTTCGTACGACGTGGGCGGACGCGCGCCCTACTTTGATCCCTACCCCTCCCAAGGGGGGGGGGGCACCCGGCTGATCGACATGGCCAGCCCGGTCAGAGCCGCCAGGGCGGTAATGGCGGCAATTCCGGCGGCCATGACCGCAATGATCGTTATGCCGGTGACAGTTCTAGTTATCGACTAGAGGGGGGGTGAATAGGCGATTTTTATCAAAGTCTTCAAAACGTGGAAGTTTCGAAGACAAACAATAGAAATAACCTAATTGATATGCAGCGGAAGATAAATTACAACAAGCAAGCCATAGTCAAGTATGCAATAGCGTTAACGTACGAAGAATAATAGCAGCTAGGTAGTAGGATCAGGATGGAAGATAGTATGAAGCCAATAAACAATAGTAGTCAAGCAATGAAGTCAATCAGATAAGACAGATAAGCAATGACTTCACGAAGACAAACTCAAAGTAAAGGAGGGAAGAGATAGAACCAGTCACTTGTTGAAGACACAGGATTTGTTGGACCAGTTCCAGTTGCTGTGACAACTGTACGTCTGGTTAGGGAGGCTGAGATTCAACTCAGAAGACCATGTCTTCACCTTATTCCCCTTGAGCTAAGGACACTTAGTCCTCGCCCAATCACTCTGGTAAGTCTTCAAGGTAGACTTCCGAACCTTCACAGACTTCGTTCACCCGGCAATCCACAATGACTCTTGGATGCTCAGAACGCGACGCCTAACCGGCTGGAGGATGCACAGTCCTCAAGTGTAATAAGTCTTCAGGTCACACAGACAGAAAGACTTCAGTGATGCCTAACACTCTTTGGCTCTGGGTGTTTGGGCTTTGTCCTCGCAAGGATTTCTCTCTCTCAAATGCTTCGAGGTGGGTTGCTCTCAAACGACAAAAGCCGTATACTAACTCTGAGCAGCCACCAATTTATGGTGTAGGGGGTGGGCTATTTATAGCCACAAGGCAACCCGACCTGATTTGTCCGAAATGACCCTGGGTCACTAAGGAACTGACACGTGTTCCAACGGTCAGATTTCAAACACACGCGGCAACTTTACTTGGGCTACAAGCAAAGCTGACTCATCCAACTCTGGATAAGATTTGCTCTCATTGTCTTCGCTCGAAGACATAGGATTTGGGTTGAGCATCACTTCAGTCACTCTGACTTAGTTCACTTGGACCCCACTTAACAGTACGGTGGTTCCTATGACTCAACAAAGAAGAAAAGGAAACAACGAAACCACACAGTCTTCGCGCTCCATAGTCTTCACGCAATGTCTTCTCATGTCATAGTCTTCAATATGAATATCTTCTCATACCACCATTGTCTTCAATGTCTTCATACATTTTTAGGGGTCATCTCCGGTAGGTAAACCGAATCAATGAGGGACACTACCTGCGTTATCCTGCAATTCTCACAAACGCATTAGTCCCTCAACCAACTTTGTCGTCAATACTCCAAAACCAACTAGGGGTGGCACTAGATGCACTTACAATCTCCCCCTTTTTGGTGATTGATGACAAACTGGTTGAAGTTTTCAACGGGGATAAAGTATGTGAAATTGTAAAGGATAGGAAATTGTCTTCATAAGTAGCAAGGGCTCCCCCTGAAGATGTGCATATAAGTAATTTTGCTTTTGGAATGCAAATGCACATGGCAGGTTGTACTTGTGGAGATCCACTTCAACTTATGAAGATAATTCATCATGCATGAAATGATATAGCATATAGGATGACATGCATAATGAAAAATGGACGTCTGCAGGATGATCTAAGTGCGGAAGTTATCATCGCACATGCGGAATTTATCATCGCATCACAGTAAAGCAAATAAGTAGCAGACGACCATCAAGTTTAGGTGTTACAACTCAAAGAACCAAATGTTTTAAAAAGCAAGAGTTGTAAGCACGAGGCAAAAATATAATGCAACCGCCCATATGAACCCGCTTGAAGACTATCAAACTCATACGCTTCTCCCCCTTTTGTCAGTAATGACCAAAAAGGTTTGAAGACATAGAGCATCTACTCGTCCTCATGAGGAGTAGTTGAAGCAGCAGGGTTGTCGTTGTCGTTTGGCGGTGCAGACGAACTTGGTGCAGTGTCGATGCGTGCAGAAGTAGGAGGTGGTGAAGTAGCATCATCTTCGTCATCGATCACTCTGGCATTGACAGTTGCCGCGGAGGAAGAATATTCAGAGTCTTCAAGAGATGGAGTACGACGTAGGACAGCAGTCCGTGGAGGAGTGGAGTCAAACTGGAATCGTTCATTGAAGCCATCGTCTTGAAGATCTGCTTCAGCACTAAGCAGGGTCAGGCTCTTCCATGATCGCCGGCAAGTTTCATGAGCAACAAAGGCATTCTTGGTGGCAAGGTTACGAATGCGATTGACATCCACCAAGAGGCTTTGCATCTGTCTTTTGAGCCAAAAGTGATGTTTATCCTGTTTCTGATGAAGGGCCACAAGAAGTTCTCGGTCATTGAGAACGCGAGAACGCTTCCGAGGCCTTTGGGCAATGGTGCTTTCAGTGGCTTCAGTAGGTGCTCGATGAGGCAGACGAGTATTTCCAGCCAATGGATAGATTCGTGTTGCTGCTTGAACACCTTCAATGGGTTGAGTGAAGCTTTGGTGCTCGGCATTCTGAAGACAAAGAGGCTTCTTGGCAGGTTCAGGGTATATAGCTTCAACTGACATATCAACCTCTGGTAGAAAAATCACATGATTGCGAGCAGAAGGTTGATAGTTGACAGATGAGTGTCGCTTGATGAGGCGCATGACCCATGGAGCATAAAACTTCAGACCAAACAGATCAGATCCAGATGCAGCCAGTTGCCTGATGAAGAAGTCTTGCGCATTGAAGCTGATGCCATTGAGAATGTAGAAGACCAAAGTCTTCATAGCTCCTTCAAGCTTTGCCGCTGATGAATGTCCTTTGATAGGCCATAGAGTTCGCCTGATGATGTGATATATGGTGCGTGGCAGATACTCAAGGTCTTCAACAAAGAACTCTGTTGGATATTCAGCATCACGTGGCAAAGGCTTCATCATGCTCAACATCTGACTCATATTGGGTTCAGGCTTATGGAAGATGCTTTCCAAAGCATTGCGGTGATTTTGACAACCAGGTTCATAGAGTTCTCCGGGAGTGGATAGGCCTGTAAGCTCAATGATGTCGAGAGCTTTGGCTTCATGATGAACATTTCCTGTCATCCACTCTAGAATCCATGTCTTGATATCTCTGTTGTAGCCGCGAATGTGCAGAGTAGCATAGAATTGAAGCAATAGCTCTTCATTCCAGTGTTCTTTATCTGTGACAAAACTGAGCAGCCCAGCATCACGAAAGCAGTCAAGTGCTTCTTCTAAGCAGGGCAGTCCAGTAATGGCTTCAGTGTCGAGGCGCATATGAGGGAAAATGCGCCCTTGATCATACAGAACACAGGAGTAATAGCTTCGCTGCTGATGACTCCAGAACCGATCTGATGATATTCTTGGCTTCGTGTAGGGGTTCTTCGAGCTGTCAAAGAATGTGTTGTGGCTCTTGAAGCCATTCGCATTGAAAGACCCTGGTGAGTTTGCAGTACCTGGAAACCTTGGCAGTCTTGGCTTGGGCTTCTGGACCTGAGGCCTATGCTCAATGTGATAGTCAAATTGAGGACCAGAGACATTAGGCGGAGGGACCAGAACGGGCCATCTTACTGTGATTAGCTCGCCATGGTTGTATGCTTGCTCGATTGTATAGGGCCGTGGTGGCGGAACAGGAGCAGTGGCAGCAACTGAGGCTTCAGGCTGCACAACAGGTGCTTTCAGGAGCAGTTGCCTCATTAGCTTCAGGTGCAGTGGCCTCATTAGCTTCAGGCACACTGGTTGGTTCAAGCTCCACATTAGCTTCAGCCATGACAACGTCATTGGCTTCACTTGCGTTGGTTGTGGCAGCTTCAGGATTTTCAACCTCCACTTGAGGAGCTGGAGGGTCAGGCACAGACACGTTCACTTCATGAACTGTTTCTTCAGGCATGGGGGAGTTTGGACACGTTCTTCTTGACGTTCCTCATCGGCTGATGCAGCCGGATTGTCTTCAGCAGCTTGTGCTTCAGACACAGAGACATTCACAGTTGGAGTGGCTTCAGAAACACTTGACGTGCAACAGGTTGACGGTGCACTTCTCCTTCTGGAACGCTCGGAAGAGGGACTTGAGGCCTTGGTCCTTTGCGAAGCCTTTGTAGTACAGGCGACGCTTTTGGAGATGGAGTGGGAAGGTCCTCATCCTCTTCAACTTGGACGGATGGTGTGGTTTGTTGTTGTTGGGGAGTACTGGGGGAGTCTTGTTGTTGTGGGTGATCAGCCCACGATGCATCCTGAGCAATTGGCGTCAGAGGACGACCAATGCTGATGTTTTCGCTGTTCGTACGAACAGGCGATGATACCACATTATATTCGATCTGAGGAAGAACTTCATCATCTTCAACATTGTCATGATGACCAATGTCTTCAGCAGCGGTGGGTTCAGCTGCTGGTATATCTTCAGCTTCAGGAGCCTCTGTGGAAGCAGGCTCATGAACAGTCATGCGAAGTTCTTGGGATGCAGATGAAGGACGAACCACTGAGATGGGTTCAACAACAAGGGGCTCTGTGGGAGCAGCCCGACTCTTCTTGGTCTTGCGCTTCTTCTTGGAGGGAGCGGCATCAGAGGCTTCAGTATTCTTCCTCTTTCTGGCTTCAGCCTCGGCAGCCCTCGTCTTCTTCTGTTCTGAAGCGGTTGTGGTGACCTTTGGCTTCGAGCCAGTCATGCTGCTTGGGAAGATAATGCGAGGGGCTTCTTGGCTTGAAGGTGCAGGCTGGTCAGCAGGAAGCTTCTTCTTTTTCTTTGCAGCCATCCTGGGGTCAATGCCAGGACGGCCAAGTGACTTGCGCTTCTCAGCCTCATTGTAGGCAAGCACACACTTATCAGCCAAACTCTTCATGCGCTCACGAGAGCCTTGAGCTTCTTGGCGCTTCTTCAGAAAAGCTTCTTTAAGCTCATGCAGCATGACCTTGAAGTTTCTGACGTCTTGAACACTGAGCTTCGCCACATGCTTCTTGAATTGAGCCTTCTCATAATCAATTTTGTTCTTCAGCTCAACGATGCGCTGAGCAAGAGCTAGCTCAGAAGCAATGGCGCCATTGAAAGAGACGCTGAGGCCAATGGGAAGCTGCAAATCTTCAAAGCTTAGATTGGGGGTGTCGAACCACTCATCAATGAAGTTATGGATGATGGCCACGTCAAAGAGAGGCAAGTTGTTGAAGATTTCTGCTTCTTCCTTGCTCTTTATCAGTTGCTCAAGGGCATCATCAGCAAGATCTTCATCACTGGACAGATCAATGGGCTCTTCACGCAGAATAGCAGCAGGAGTCAGAGCCTGATCAGTATCTCTGACAATTTTCTTTTTCTTCTCCGTCTTCTTGGAGATGCGGGAATGATCTTCAGACTGCACACTGGCTTCAGGAGGTGCAGTGGCCAGTGGCTTCACACGAGAAGCTTTTGGAGGTGCAGCTGATGATGAAGCCTTAATTTTCTTTGGCTTCTGCGGCCTTGGAGGAGGAGCTGGGGCTTCATCAGAATCAGCCTCATTGTCAGAATGATCCACTTTGGCACCTTGTACCAAGATGTAGGAGATGAGGCCATCAAGGTTTGCAAAGGGGCCAATTCTGTTTTCTTCAGCTTCACGTGTGCCATCATCACGGGGAGCAGAGGGACCAGGATTGAAGTCTAATCCCCGTGACTTCTTGTTTTCCTTTGCCGAAGCCTTAGCAAACTGGAAGTTGCACTTGAAGAGATTGTCGTCACGACACCAGAGCAATGATGATGGGTCGGCTTCTTCAGGCTGTGGTCCACGGACCATGCAAGGATAGAATTCTTGCGCAATGGCTTCAGCTTTGTTCTTGGGGGGAAGGCCTCGATAGAGAATATCACCCCAAGGGCTCTTGATAGCATTTTTCTCTGCGTACTCCTGGGTGACGAACTTGTACTTGTACCACTGTTCAGCCCAATAGCGTCGAATCCATTGGATTCGAGTCTTGCGCTGATTGTAATCTTCTTCAGGATCTGTTTTATACATTTCTGCCAGATCATCAGGCAGATCCTTTGAAGTTCCCCCACGACGCTGTCTGCCACCCTTCCTGACAGATTTCTCCGTAGCCATGAACTTCAAACTGAACGGTTTCAATATGTTCAAAGGCTTCAAAGGCTTTCGCTTGCTGGTCAGACAGGAACTGGCTTCAGGAGAATCAATGTGTTGCTGTAAGAATTCTGCAAACGAATGCAGACTATGAGAACCTAGGGATTCTCCCACGGACATGTACCTGTGACAGCATTAGAGATGCGAGGGAAGGGGAAGAGGTCATATGCATTCTCAGAAGATTTTGAAGATAAATCAGTTTGAAGACATTGACCTCATGATGCGAAGACATTCACTTATATGAGGTGAGTTGGTTCCAGATTTGTACCAATCCGTGAATAAGTACAAGTGAGGAATCAAACTAGATAGGAAATCTAAGTGAATAGACTAGGCATTATGAGATGCAGACAGAATAGATCTAACATTGAGTAGGTAGAAACCACTTTCGGTAAATAGGATGAATCTATGAAGATCAAAAAGGTGGTAAAATAGAGTTATAATTACCGCACGAAGAACTGCTAGATGGGATGAATAGGAGACCGAGCAGTTCAGCCCACCGTGCCCTAACTTGGCGACGGAGGACACCTACGGCGACGGCGGAGAGGACGATGTCCGCGGCCGGCGTGAGGACGGCGTCGGAGAAGTCGCGGCAGCTAAGCGCTTCGTCGCCGGCGTCGTCGAGAGCTAGCGGTGGCGCTAGGGTTTTGACGAGGTGGAGAGGTGGAAGAAGGTTTTCTTGACCGCAGGGGACACGTATTTATAAGTAGGTGTGCAGCACTGCGCAATTACACAGGTGCCCCTGTCTGTTCACATCCGTGGGACACATGGCAAGCATGCAACATACTTAGAGTTGTCCCACGTTCCCACGCCCGCCAAGTTTGTCGGATGTTCGTTCCGGCTTCTCCGGATATCGACAATAAAGATGAATCATTTAAATAGGACTTGATGTTTGTCTCTGTGTCTTCTGCTGACTAGGACGCAGAGAAGACATTCGACAGTTTCAATAGAATGCATATGATTTGGACAGATAGAGTTTGAGATAGAAAGCATAGAGGGGTTAGGGTCCGATCACATTCACTTAGTTCAAAAGATTCAACTTGAAGACATAGCTATAAGTGAATGCTGTAGAGGACAAAACACTAGTATATATATATATGCAATCAAATCATCATAGCGCAGAAAATCATGAAGATAAATTGAAACTGAAGACAAACCAAATGCGAAGTCTTTGCAAAAGTAACGCCATGAGTGAAACACTTCAAACAGAGAAATTTGGTGGTGGCGTTACCCACCGTATAGGAAGTATTAGACCCAGACACGGCGCACAATTATCGTGGCGCTCCGAAGTCAAATTCCATGTTAATGTATTCACACTCAGAGTGTAAATCTTCATTGATTGAAGGTATACATTACTTCGTGTGTTGCACATCTAAGTCATCAACATGCATAAGTGTTAGGATGTGTGCCTGATCACAGGACATTAGAGGATTCCAAGATATTTAGCTCACACCGTAACTTGCAAAACCTTTTCTCATCCAAGGGCTTTGTGAAGATATCTGCCAGTTGTTCTTCAGTGTTGACGTGAATGATGTCAATATCTTTCTTCATGACATGATCTCTGAGAAAATGATGACGAATTTCAATGTGCTTTGTCTTCGAGTGCTGAACTGGATTGTTGGCTATCTTGATGGCACTTTCGTTGTCGCAGAAGAGAGGTACTTGTTTCAGGTTGATGCCATAGTCCTTGAGAGTTTGCTTCATCCATAGAAGCTGAGCACAACAGGATCCAGCAGCAATGTATTCAGATTCAGCAGTTGAGAGTGATACACAGTTCTGCTTCTTTGAAGACCAACAGACAAGTGATCGTCCAAGAAAGTGACATGTTCCTGATGTTGACTTGGGATCCACCTTGTCGCCAGCATAATCAGCATCCGAGAATCCAACTAGATCAAACTTTGAGCCCTTTGGATACCATAATCCGAGTGTTGGGGTGTAAGCCAAATATCGAAGAATTCGCTTCACAGCTAAGTGATGCGATTCCTTTGGTGCCGCTTGGAATCGAGCACACATGCAAACACTAAGCATAATATCTGGCCTAGATGCACATAGATAAAGTAAAGAACCAATCATGGAGCAGTATACCTTTTGATCGAACTCTTTACCATTGTCGTCGGGACCAAGGTGGTGTTTGGCTGGCATTGGCGTCGTATAACCTTTGCAGTCTTCCATTCCAAACTTCTTCAGACAATCTTTGAGGTATTTTTCTTGAGATATGAAGATGCCATTGCTTTGTTGACGAATTTGAAGACCAAGGAAGAACTTCAGTTCTCCCATCATGGACATCTGATATTGCTCTTGCATCATGTATCCAAACTCATCACTATACTTCTGGTTGGTGCAGCCGAAGATAATGTCATCCACATATATTTGGCACACAAACAGTTCGCCATCATATGTCTTCGTGAAGAGTGTGGGATCGAGGGATCCTGGTTTGAAGCCTTTGCTCTTCAGGAAGTCTTTGATCGTATCATACCATGCGTGAGGAGCTTGTTTGAGGCCATACAGTGCTTTGTTTAGCTTGTACACCATATCAGGATGTTTTGGATCTTCAAAGCCAGGTGGTTGAGCGACATATACTTCTTCTTCAATCTTGCCATTGAGAAATGCACTCTTCACGTCCATTTGATATAGCAAGATGTTGTGATGATTAGCATAGGCTAGCAGTATGCGAATAGCTTCAAGGCTAGCAACAAGAGCAAATGTTTCATCGAAGTCAATTCCTTGAACTTGAGTATATCCTTGAGCCACAAGACGTGCTTTGTTTCTGACGACTTGACCGTGCTCATCTTGCTTGTTTCGATATATCCATTTCGTTCCAATAATGTTATGCTTGCGAGGGTCAGGTCGCTTGACAAGTTCCCAAACATTATTCAGCTTGAACTGTTGAAGTTCTTCTTGCATGGCTTGAATCCATTCAGGTTCCGTAAAAGCTTCAGCAACTTTCTTCGGTTCTGATATTGACATAAATGAAAAGTGCCCACAGAAGTTTGCTAACAGTGTTGCTCTTGATCGAGTAATAGGACCAGGTGCGTTGATCCTATCAATTATCTTCTCAATTTGTACTTCATTTGCAACACGAGGATGAACTGGACGAAGACCTTGCTCATGCTGATCATTGTCATCATTGGAAGTATTGTCTTCGGTCTGAGCATTGTCTTCAGGTTGGTTTGGTGCACAGATGATAAGTTCCTCTTCAGGCTGTGCTTCAAAAGTCATGATTTCACCAGTTCCCATCAACCTGATAGATTCACTGGAAGGAGCTTCATCTAGTGTACTTGGCAGGAGCTCTCGTTATGAACCATTGGTTTCATCAAATCGCACATCCACTGTTTCAACGATTTTGTAGTGGAAGAGGTTGAAGACTCTGTAGGAGTGCGAATCCTTTCCATAGCCAAGCATGAAGCCTTCGTGAGCTTTGGGTTCAAATTTTGACTTGTGATGGGGATCCTTGATCCAGCACCTAGCACCAAAGACTCTGAAGTAGCTGACATTTGGCTTCTTGCCAGTAAGGAGCTCATAGGATGTTTTGCCCAGAAGCTTATGGATGTAGACACGGTTGATGATGTGACAAGCTGTATCAATGGCTTCAGGCCAGAACTTTCTTGGTGTCTTGTACTCGTCGAGCATTGTTCGAGCCATCTCAATGAGGGTTCTGTTCTTGCGCTCAACAATGCCATTTTGCTGAGGTGTGTAAGGAGCAGAAAATTCATGAGTGATTCCCATTGTATCCAGATAAAGATCAAGGCCGGTGTTCTTGAATTCAGTGCCGTTATCACTTCTGATATGCTTGATCTTGACGCCATAATTGTTCATTGCTCGATTGGCGAATCGTATGAAGACATCTTGTACTTCAGTCTTGTAGAGAATTATGTGCACCCATGTATATCTTGAGTAGTCATCAACAATGACGAAGCCATAGAGACACGCCGTTGTTGTGAGGGTGGAGTAGTGAGTAGGTCCAAATAAGTCCATGTGTAGCAGCTCGAAGGGTTGAGATGTTGTCATGATTGTCTTCGAGGGGTGCTTGGCCCTTGTCATCTTCCCAGCTTCGCAAGCACCACACAAATGATCTTTCTTGAACTTGACACCTTCGATGCCTATGACATGCTTCTTCTTGACGAGAGTGTGCAAGTTCCTCATGCCAGCATGCCCCAGCCTTCGTTGCCAAAGCCAGCATTCTGAAGCTTTTGCAAGAAGACACACAGCAAGCTGTGGACCCGCTGAGAAATCCACCATGTATAGATCACCTTTCCTATACCCTTCAAAGACTAGAGACTTGTCAGATTCCATTAGTGCAAGGCAACGATATTTTCCAAATATCACAATCATGTTTAAGTCACAAAGCATTGAGACAGACATTAAGTTGAATCCAAGGGATTCAACAAGCATCACTTTATCCATGTGTTGATCCTTTGAGATTGCAACTCTACCTAGACCCAATACCTTGCCTTTACCAGTGTCAGCAAATGTGATTTGACTCTTGTCGGATGGACGTAAGGTTGAGTCCATGAGAAGACTTTGATCACCAGTCATATGATTAGTGCATCCGCTGTCAATAATCCATTCTGAAGCTTTTGGTGACATGCCCTACAGTGCAGTTAGGAGGATAGGCTTCACAAGGTATGTTGTGAAGCATAAGCATTTGATGCACATTTGGATTATCACAGCATAGATGAAAGTTAGCACACAGTATGACAGGTAAGCGATTCATATGTGGAATACATAGTAAGTCATTTTATCATGCGTCCCTTTGTGTTTTAGGTCCCCAGCAATAATATCGGACGCCTTTGATTGCTGGCTGGAGACCATGTTCTGCAAAAGAGAGTTAGTTCTTCTTCACCACCCACATCTTTAGGGGTGGCTTAGAAGCAATGAGTCTAAGTGCAGCATCTGAGAATTTCGGCTTTGGAGCCCTAGCAAATAGCCTTGCAGGAGATGAATGATACTCATATGAATAAGCAGAAAAGTTCTTAGTATTGTGAACATAGCGGTTTGAAGACACACGCTCATATTCATAAGTTTGAGTGTGATTTCCCTGCAAAACATTGGCGTTAGGGTGACTCAGGTGAGTCCTGTTTCCGTATGAAGCCGTTGGACCATGTGACGCCTTTGATCTGGGGTTTGTCTTCTTCCCTGGTGGTGTCATGACAACATTCACAGGAAGATTCTCAAGACAGCTTTTGGGAACCCAGATCTTCTTCATTGGCGGTCCATTCCTGCAGTTAGTACCAATATACCTGGCAAACACTTCACCATTCTGATTTTTGAACAGTTTATAGTTTGCATCAAGGGATTCATCAATGATAATAGGATTAGCACAGGTAAAGCCAGATAAAGTGGATGGATCCACTGAAGGTTCCTTTGCAGCAACCCATGTGGTTTTGGGATACTGCTCAGGCTTCCAGTAGGAACCATCAGCATTCATTTTCCTCTCGAACCCAACACCCTCTTTCCTAGGGTTTCGGTTCAGAATCTGCTTTTTGAGGACATCACAAAGTGTCTGATGCCCTTTCAGACTTTTATACATCCCTGTTTCAAGCAATGTCTTCAACCTAGCATTTTCATCAGCAATAGTAGTGGTATCCTCAGAAGAGGGGTTAGTTACCACATCAGAAGTTGAAGACAGAGCAACAGTAGCAGCAGCGGAACATTCAGCAACAGAAGTAGCATTATCACGCTCAATGCATTTTAGACATGGTGGTTCAAATTCATGCTGAGCAACGCTGATTTGTTGAGCAAGTAATGAATCGTGCTTCCTCAGAAGATCTTCATAATCCACCCTTATCTTTTCAAGATCTTGCTCTCTTTGAAGACATTCAGAAGAAAGTTTCTCATGATCAGACAAGAGAGCATTATGTTGATCTTGAAGGGCGTCCAACTTAGAATGAAGTCTCTAAAGACTCTCGGCCAAAGCTTTTGACTGATCCATTTCTTCGCCCAACATATCATCGCTCTTACTAAGCATGTTTTGAATCTTTTCCAAAGCTCTTTGTTGTTTAGTGGCAAGGGAAGCAAGTTTGACATAGCTGGGGCCAAATTCGTCACCTGATTCATCATCACTAGTTTCAGAGAGATAGCATTCAGTTACCTTAGCACCCCCTGCCATGAGGCATGGTGAAGATGAAGACGGTTCAGGTGGAAAGGTCATCTCTTTAAGAGACTCCTTGTAGTCATCAAGCCAAGGATCATGACGATTAAGATGACTTTCATAGACCTCAGAAAGCCGGTCCCAGATTAGCTTCGCGTGATTGAGGTGCATGACGTTGCTGAACTGATTTCGGGACAGGCAGGAGCAGATGACATCCTTCGCTGTGAGGTTCAGTAGAGTGTACTTGCGAATGTCATCAGCCTCCGCCATCTTGCATAGATCGGTAAGACCAATCTCGGTGACGGTCCACAGTTCGCTGTCCATAGCCATGCGTCGCTTCTTCATCATGGCTTTCCACCGAGGATACTCATGACCGTCAAAGGTGGGGCAAGATACATTCCTCAATCCTGCAGTCGACATAGCTGAAACTCCAGGTGGTTAAACCGAATCACACAGAACAAGGGAGTACCTTGCTCTGATACCAATTGAAAGTGCTAGTTATCGACTAGAGGGGGGGTGAATAGGCGATTTTTATCAAAGTCTTCAAAACATGGAAGTTTCGAAGACAAACAATAGAAATAACCTAATTGATATGCAGCGGAAGATAAACTACAACAAGCAAGCCATAGTCAAGTATGCAATAGCGTTAACGTACGAAGACTAATAGCAGCTAGGTAGTAGGATCAGGATGGAAGATAGTATGAAGCCAATCAACAATAGTAGTCAAGCAATGAAGTCAATCAGATAAGACAGATAAGCAATGACTTCACGAAGACAAACTCAAAGTAAAGGAGGGAAGAGATAGAACCAGTCACTTGTTGAAGACACAGGATTTGTTGGACCAGTTCCAGTTGCTGTGACAACTGTACGTCTGGTTAGGGAGGCTGAGATTCAACTCAGAAGACCGTGTCTTCACCTTATTCCCCTTGAGCTAAGGACACTTAGTCCTCGCCCAATCACTCTGGTAAGTCTTCAAGGTAGACTTCCGAACCTTCACAGACTTCGTTCACCCGGCAATCCACAATGACTCTTGGATGCTCAGAACGCGACGCCTAACCGGCTGGAGGATGCACAGTCCTCAAGTGTAATAAGTCTTCAGGTCACACAGACAGAAAGACTTCAGTGATGCCTAACACTCTTTGGCTCTGGGTGTTTGGGCTTTGTCCTCGCAAGGATTTCTCTCTCTCAAATGCTTCGAGGTGGGTTGCTCTCAAACGACAAAAGCCGTATACTAACTCTGAGCAGCCACCAATTTATGGTGTAGGGGGTGGGCTATTTATAGCCACAAGGCAACCCGACCTGATTTGTCCGAAATGACCCTGGGTCACTAAGGAACTGACACGTGTTCCAACGGTCAGATTTCAAACACACGCGGCAACTTTACTTGGGCTAAAAGCAAAGCTGACTCATCCAACTCTGGATAAGATTTGCTCTCATTGTCTTCGCTCGAAGACATAGGATTTGGGTTGAGCATCACTTCAGTCACTCTGACTTAGTTCACTTGGACCCCACTTAACAGTACGGTGTTTCCTATGACTCAACAAAGAAGAAAAGGAAACAACGAAACCACACAGTCTTCGCGCTCCATAGTCTTCACTCAATGTCTTCTCATGTCATAGTCTTCAATGTGAACATCTTCACATACCACCATTGTCTTCGATGTCTTCATACATTTTTAGGGGTCATCTCCGGTAGGTAAACCAAATCAATGAGGGACACTACCTGCGTTATCCTGCAATTCTCACAAACACATTAGTCCCTCAACCAACTTTGTCGTCAATACTCCAAAACCAACTAGGGGTGGCACTAGATGCACTTACAGCCAGCAATGGCCGGCAAGGTGAAGGGGGCAACGCCGGCAACAACGGCGGAGGAGGTGGGCGTCGCAACCGCTGGCGTCCCCGGTGCCAAATTTGCAAGAATTGGGGCCATGAAGCCGACGACTGCCACAAGCGCTATGATCAGGATGACAACTCCTGCTCCGCCAACTCGGCCTCCACCAACACCGTCGACTTTCCTTGGGTGCTGGATACCGGGGCTATGGATCACTTGACTAACGATCTTGAGCGCCTCCAGGTTCATGAGCGATAAGACGGCAAGGATCAGGTTCAGGTGGCCAATGGTGCAGGTTTGTCTATTTCACACATTGGTATTTCACGTTTACCTGGTTCATCTCTTAAACTGCATAACATCCTTCATGTTCCACACATCAACCAACATCTTCTCTCTGTTTATCGTCTTCTCTGTGATAATGACGTGTTTGTTGAATTTCACCGTCGTTTTTCCTTATTAAGGACAAAGCAACCAGGCGCGTCATTCTTCATGGTAGAAGTTACCGGGGGGGGTCTATCTGGTCCCCTTCGCTCATGCGTCATCTTCATCGTCTCGTCATGCCTCCTCCGGTGTTCGAATTTCCTCGTCGCAATGGCATCAACGTCTTGGTCATCCTACAAATAATGTGGTCACTTCCATTGTTCGGAGTCATGAACTTCCGTGTTCTAGTTCAAATAATTCATCGTTAGTTTGTGATGCCTGTCAGCGTGCTCACGACATCGTCCTGTACTTGGCTATTGGTTCTTGTTTCACCGTCATCGACCTCGCCGATATCCTAGCTTGCTAGCCTCCCTTATCATTAAAAAAACTTGCCTTCCGGTATTGCCAGATGATCCCATACCGACTCTCTAAGAGGTGCCCCTGCATCATCCCCGCTAGGGAGACTCAGGTAGCACCATAAACCCAGCAGCCAGGGGCACACACTCCCTCCTCCTCTCTCTCCCCCGCCGCTCGTATAAGCCCGGCGGCCGAAGGCGGTGGCGGAGGACATCACCTCTCTCCCGCGGATCTAGGGTTGTGCGGGGCCACGCATCGTGTGGAGACATGCCTGATCCGATCGGCAATGGAGATGGCTTTGGCGCGGCGACGTTGGAGGTGGCACGGGATGCGGGCGCGGCGGCCAGCCCTATTCGGGCGGCGGCGCTGCGGTCGGCGGTGGCGTGCATGGTCTGGTGGTCGCGTCGGCGGCACCTCCGGTCAGATCTGTTCTGACCGGTGCAGTCGGCGGTAGTGTTCATCTCTTCCGTCAGAGGTGGTCGGCCTGAGGCTGGGTGGTTGGATCTCGCGATTCGTCATCTAGTCCCAACTACGAGTCGGGAAAACATAATTGCCGGTGAAAACCGAGCCGTTGGCGGGTAATGGTAGCGTTTTGCGCCGTTACCTTGATGAATGCATCGTCGTGTAACTGTTGTCGACTCACTCGTGTTGCTTCGGAGGAAGAGCTAGGATCTGGTCTTCCAGATTGGACAATGGCGGTATTACGGTGTCGTTTCTATCTTGGGAGCATCGCTTGTGGAGCACCGATGGAAGACAAATGTAGGAGGTGGAGCGGCTTCGTCTTGCACAGAGTTTCGGTGGAGATGTCAAGTCATGCCTGGCCGACAGGTGCTACGTTGAGTCGTGCCTGGTTGACAGGTGCTACGCACGACAGATCTTCCAAAGTCTTCGCGTCTGGACGGACGAGCGCAAGGCGGTGGCGTCGTTGGGGGCCGTGGTGGCGTAGATGGTTGTCCGGACTGGCAAGGATGATGCGGATCTCTCTCCTGAAGATGGGTCAGTGATCCGATGATGATGACGGCTTCTAAAACATGTGCATGTGATGTGCGCTTTAGGTAGGCTGCACCGCCTGTTGGTCCCGATACGTTATGTGGGAAGTGAGAGCACTTCACATTATCAAGTTTATAGGTGTGAGTGATGCCTTCGGGTGGATTGATGTATGTTTTTTAGGCCTTTGTGAAATAATTAATAAATATGGCCGAATGCATCAATTAATGCAGAGGCCGGAGTTTAACCTCCTTTTCAAAATAAAAAGAGCTTGACGCAGGTAGTTTGATGCGTTCTGTTGCTGGTATGCACGTGGATAAATATAAGATGAAGCTTTGGCAGAACTTTTTCATCAAACGTGATGCCCACATTACTCACGGGCTGATTGAGGTGAGCCCCATGAATCTTCCCTGTGACCCTGACTGCCATGGCGAAAAGAGATGGTGAACTCACTCTGATGAAGGCTTCGAGGAGAAGCCATTCGCAGATTTTCTCTCGGTTCAGGGGAGAAGATAGAGCTTTTGGAATAACTTGTGACCAGGGGAAATGGTTATGACAGTGTGGCATGCACTGCCATGGATTGCACGGAATACCTAGGGATGAGTTTACTGCTTTCCCTTCACCTGTTTTCGCCCACGCCGCCTCCTGTGTATTGTGCATTTTTTATTGTGTTCGTTGGGCTTGTTGAGTTATGCCTTCAGCAGAATCTTATCACTGTGGTATGTGTTGTATTGGGTGACGCTGCGTCCGGTGGCTGTGAATGTGTCTGCTTGTTGATACCTTGTTGAACCTTGTGCTTGGTGGTTTGCTTTATATATAAAGCGGGCGAAAGCCTTTTTCGATAGAACCTATAAGTTACAGCTAGCTCTCTCTCATACACCTTTTCTACACACATTCTATATCTTAGCTCCTTCCTTCCAAGAACATCTTGTTTGGCTAATGACTGATGCAACAACCACATTAATTAGTGCAATTAGTATTTAGTAGTAGCCCATATGCATGGACCATGATGGAGTGATGTGTGCACACCCATCATTCGCATCGGTGCACCATAGTTTTAGCTAATGACAAATGACTGATGCAACCATGGCGGTGGCGCCGCCCCGCACCGGGGAGCCCCCGCCCTCCTCCTACAACCTCGTCCCTCCTGCGCTCCCCTCCGCCGCCGTCGCCCGGGGCGTCACAGGGCAAAGCCCTTGTGGCATGGCGGCGGCGGCGGTTTCTCCTTGGATCTTGATCTGGTTGGAAGGCGGCGCTCCTCTCCGGCTAGATCGGCGGCGGTGGCGCAGATCGGCGGCGACATGGAAGTGGTGCAACAGCGGCGGGGGAGGACGGCACCAGCAACGACGGATCTGGCCTTGACTCATGTCGGGCTAATTCGCTGTGCTACCGATCTCAATCGCCGTCGGTGGGGCACTGCTCCTGGACTTGATCTGCAACACGAGGATGTATGGGGCGCCGGCCCTAGGCTTGGTGGTGGTGGCCTTCTTCTTCATCGAAGTTGGTCGGCCGACTGGCTGTGCTCGCATGGTCATGCAGTGACCGGCGGCTTGGCCGGTCGACGGCGGCGGAACTTGGCCGGTGGCAGCTGCAAAGTTCTGTCTGGATCCCGGGGCGGCGGCCTTGGAGGGTGGCGGCCAGTGAAGCTCGGGCTTCACGCGGCGGCATGGCATGGTGTACTCCCTGTCCAAGGAGGATCTGTGACGGTAATCTGCTATGGATTGGCTCGGATCAGAGACGGTAACGAGCACGCGGGATCCTTCTCGGTGGCTCTCGCGGCTTGGCGAGGCAGGGTGGGAGGCCTCCTCCTAGGCTCCAGTGGTGGCACACCCAGGCAGTGGCTGGTGCGCCAGGGATCCCACGGTGGCACTGTTGCTACGGTTGGTCGCCGGATCTAGGCGACTGTATCTGGGGCTTTGAAGGCGGTTGAGACGGTGCACAGGTTGTTGGGTCGATTTCTTGGGACAGATCCGGGTGAAAACCTGATCTTCGGTTGATGGCCGAAGCCGGTGATGACGATGCCCTTATCATCGTTTCCTTCATGAAGGCATCATCGAGGTGAAGCTCCCAACTTCACTCAATACCTCCGTGGAAAATCCTAGATCAGTTGATCGGATGTTGGCGGCAATCATGTGTTGTAACCCCCTTGAGGGCGGCATTCTTGGAGGTGCACTTGGCTTCGCGGCACCAGCGGACGGCTTTTTTGGTGGAGCGGTGCTTCATCCATACATTGATGGCGACGGATCTGTACGGTGTGGCGCAGTGCAGATTCAGAGTTTGATGTGGGAGGATGGACTCGCGCAGGAGGACGACGCTGTCTGGCGTCGTGGTGGCGTCGATGGCAGAGAGACCTGGCACGGTAGACGCGACAGTACAGATCTGAAGATGGACTCGTGGCAGGTGGCTGCGGCGGCCCCATACTCGGCAGGCGTCCTGGTTGAGGAGTGCGCCGGATTGGTAGGTGCCCAATACCAGGCAGGCGTCCTGGTTGGGACCTCAGGTCTTAGATGTTTAGGTTTAGCTGCGATGTCTATTTGGTATTAGGCCCAGACTATCAGCGCCCCTTCATCAATTGGATATGTGTAGCGACATTTGTTGTTTAGATGGTGGTTTTAGTCTTACTGTTGTATGACTTTGTAAGATCTTGTGAGAATAATTAATAAAATGACCGCATGCATCGCCTAGATGCAGAGGCCGGGGGTCATCCTGCTTTTCTAAAGAAAAAACCATGGCACCAGCAGGGGTGCCAAGAACGGCATAATTAGGACCGACCAGTGTTTCGCTCAACGAGGTCTTCGTTGTGGTTATCAAATCTCGATACGGGTTGGCAGACAATAGTTCAACTAATGATGTGTATAACAAAATGGAATGTTAAAAAGAGAAGATGAAATGCACACTAATTATACAAAACATCGTTTGTATATTGGAGATACCAAACCGTCGACCAATAATGCGTGTACTTTGCAATGAGTAAACAGTCTTGTGATGTTTACAAACGTGCGTGCGGTCCGTCCTTAATACGGCGAACAATATCCAAATGCACGGAGTAAATTGCATAAAACCACCACTTTAAGGGGTAGGTTTGTAAAAAACACTACAATACATTTTCGCTGCAGAAAACACCACATCTCGTGTAATGGTCTTGTAAAATCCACTGATCGGAGGATCTGTCTCTGTTAAGTGAGATTATGACATATGGGCCCCTTTTTTTTCCTACGCGGCGTAACATTTCGTGCAAGATCAATTTTAGTCTAAATGTATAAACTAGTCCATATATTTTGCACAGACACCCCTAAATCAAATAGAAAAAAGCAATCAGCTTCGTCCCTTTCTTCTCGTCTCCTTCCTCCCTCCGCTCTCTTCCCCTCGCCGGCGAGGGCATGCAGCCACCCAGCTAGCCCTTCAACCTCCCTGTCGAACAGCCTATGCCGCACAGGTGCACATGAGCGAGCAGCGGCGGCGGTGGCCGAACACAGGCGCGAGCAGGGTGGTACAGGAGCGCACACTTGTGCAACAGAAGGTGCACGGGAGCGAGCGCAGCGGCCGCCAGGCACAGGCGCGAGTAGGGCGGAAGCCGGGGCGTGCAGCGGAGCAAGCAATAGCGGTGGAGCTCCAGCACCCCCCCCCCCCTCGTATTCCCGCCACGGCCTCCGTCCTCCCGAGCTCGAGATCGATCTAGGAAGATGGGGGAAGCAGTGCGGGATGCATTGGTGGAGCAGTGCGGCGGTGGCGCAGCTTGTAGAGCGGCGGGCGCGGGGGAAGCAGGCCGGCGGTGGCGCGGTTAGCATTGCAGCGGGCGCGGGCCAGCAGAGGCGGGCGCGCGGCCAGCCAGGAGCGCGGGCGACCGGGCAGGAGGTGAGCGCGGCGGCGCAGGGGCACGCGCGTACGGGCAAAGGCGGGCGCGCGGCCGGCCAGTAGCGCGGGCGACTGGACAGGAGGTGAGCGTGGCGGCGTAGGGGCGCGCGCGGCAGGGCGGGGGTGCGGGGGCGGCTGACTGTGGTCGCCGGACAGGGGAAGGCCCTGGGCAGCACAGGGGAAAATTGTTGAGGGGGTTTTCGCTTTTTTACCCATCTAGCAATTTTTTTGGTAAAACGTTATGCCACGTCAGCGAAAAGTGGGACCCATCTGTCATAAACGCACTTAAACAAATCAGATCCGTCAATCAGTGGTTTTTGCAAGACCATTACGCGAGATATGGTGTTTTCTACAGCAAAAATGTATCCTAGTGTTTTCCGCAAATCTAGCTCTTAAAGTGGTGGTTTTATGTAATTTACTCAAATGCACGCCAGTTCAATGCCATGATGAGCAACCCTCTATTTGAAAATGCACGACTCTTTTACACCACACTTTAATTAATACATTGAGTTATATATTTTTATTTTATTTTTATAGAAAAGGAGGATGCATCTCCGGCCTCTGCATCTGGACGATGCATACGGCCATTTTATTAATTATTAAGCACGAAAGACCTTACAAAGTAGTACATCAGTAAGCCACCATCTAGGCAACATCTGTCACTACTCCTACCCCCTTAATGCAGTGGTGCCGAATGTCCGAGCCTAATACCAAAAAGACATCGCACTAAATCCTAACATCTAATGTCGGATGCCCCATCCTAGCCACATATCGGGACTGGGTCACACGCCGGTCCGACACACTCACCGAGGCTGCCGCCGCCTTCTTCCACTTATCCATCTCCAGAGCAGGTACTGACGCACAGACCTTGCGAGGCCTGCCATCGACGCCACCATGGCGTCAAACAGCTCGACCACCCTGCGCTCGTCCATCCAGCCACATCCGTCGTCGATATGCAGCTGCACCATGCTGCCACCACTCGTCGTCAATGACGCGGTAGATACAACGTTGCACCACCTGGCAACCTCCACACCATCGCCACTGCTGGAGCTACTCGGAGCCCACCATCCACAACATCTCTCCCCCGGACAGCAGTTCCTCCCAAGACGGCGCCTCCATGGAGGATACGACGCGCAGGACGCCACCGCCGCCCAAGCCAGACTGAATTTTGGACTTTCGTCCGGGAAGGGTTTGGGGGTGGATAGTGGGGACCTCGGCTTCGCCTCCAGGAAGGGTAACGGCGTCAAGTGACGTCGCCGATGCCGGGCCGAACACGCCGACCAAAGTTTCCTCCGGTCCACATCCTATGCCACCAAACCTCCGTGAACTCCGGATCCGGCAAGCCACGATCCGAAACCCGCGAAGATGAAAGAGCCATGGGGCTCAACCCACCAGAAAGAAGGATTGAGAAGACCTCCTTGTAGATCTCCAGACGCCGAATCCAACGATCCGACGTGGCTGGCGACGATCATCACCACCCTGCGGCGGCCGACGGAGTCCGAAGAAAGGATCCAGATGGATCCGATCTGGATCCGGCGGCACCCGCGACCACCGGTCAGACCAACACAGCCACCACCTCACGACACGCAGGTCGCCACTGCCGCGCCGCGCACGACGCCGATGGGAGACCCGCCCGCCGCGCCTCCGGACCCCACATTCGCCCGGTGTTTCTCTGGATCCCGATGTCCCGCGCCAGCCAAGACGGAGAGGATGGGGAGAAGCCCCGCCGCCGCCCAGCCGGCCAGGCTTCGCCCGGCGGCACTATGGACGGCGGCGAGGAGGGGGAGAGGAGGAGGAGACTCGAGGGGCGGCGGCTAGGGTTTCCCCCCGGGTCGCCCGCGGGGGCGACGCGAGGGGCGAGGGCTACATTGAGTTATATGCTTTGCTGGCACAGTTATATTGCTCTGCTATGCTAGTCCAATCAGAGAGGTCTAGTGAAAGTTCGAAATCTTCTCTTCCTAGCACTGTAGCACACCTTTCTAGAATTACATTTGTCCAGAGATGACTGCATGAACATGACCAGTTACCTAACTGAGGTTAAAAAAATGCCCCAGCTACTAGTGATATGCTGAATGCCTGGTAGGCTGACATGGTCAAACACGTTATGATGTAAAGTTAACTGGAAGGAAATAAGAATTGAAATTGTGTTTAGAAGTCATTATCTTTAAAATTTGTGTTGGACACTAGAATTATCAGCTTGTGGGAGAGGTCAATTTCTGAGCCTAACATCACACTGCATCACATCCCCTCAGCTTGTAGCCTGTTTTTCATGCTCATCGTCTCTATTCTAACCTCACTTTGCTAGAAGCTTGCTAGTACTTCACCAGCCCATGTCATTTTTGTGTCTAGTAGCAAACTGCAAAGATCAGTAGGACTGAAAGTAACATGCCCTTTTTATGGTCATATCCTTGGAAATGACCATCTGTACATCCCTTTCACAAGTAGGTTGTTAGTTACACCTCTCACTTTTAGTAAGCATAATCAGAATTGTGCTAAGCATAGATGCATTAGTATCATTGACCAGTTAAACATGGGAAGATTATCTGGTCTTTTAACCTCTGCAGTACTTTATACCTTTCTTTTTGGATGGATATAGGAGAAATTGGTCATTGGATGCATGAGCATGCTTGTGATCAAGAATACAATTCATGACGTGTATTTAAATTACAGTGCCCAAGTGATTGCTCAAGAGGCCTCATCCATCCAAACTGCAACAGCACTGGAAAGACAAGGCGTACACCCACACACGCGCTTGTGCATCACAACTGTTCGGCCATGATGCTGTTGCTCAGCTGAAACTCTAGTACACACAACCGTAGTAGTATCTCCAGCCTTTACCGGTTACATAGGCGTGCCAATAGTAATATGTGTTCGTTCAGCATGTCATACATCCATATGTGTCAGTCAATATATGTGTATTCATAAGCATCCACTGGTGGTAAGTGTATCAATTATACACATGACGTAGATGAATGTACATACGAGCAAAAGAAGACGGCAGCAGCGTCCATCATTAGTCAGGCTGTGACTGATGACATATTTTTTTTGAGAGAGATTTCAGTTGGTTGTGAGGTCGCAGTCCTTCATAGTTTTCGCGGAGTTGCAGATCCAATAAGCCCGTAGCAGGCAGCAGTTGTTCCATGGAATGCAACATTCATTGGACACGCCATGGACAGGTCAAGGTTGGCGAGGACAAGTGTTCTTAGAGCATCTCCAGCCGTTGGCCCCCGAGGGGGCGCCTAAAATCGCCTCCTGGGGTGACCCGGCGCAAAAAATGGGCCTGGGGCCGAGTTGGTCCCCAACCGCCGACCCCAGGGCCGTCCTCAGGCGCGTTCAAAAAATGAAAACATATAGCAAATTTAGGTAAAGTTCGGCGAAGTTCGGCTAAACACGACAAATTTCAGCAAACTTGGGCATATATTAGACATGTTCGCGGATTTTTATTACATAGCAGATATATAAATTAATCTAAAAAAAACTGGCTGAGGGCCGAGTAGTCGCAGTCGTCGCCGCCATTGTCGGCCTTCTTCTCCTTGACGCGGGCGCCCCTGCTAGACCCCTCCCCGGCGTCGCCATGACGGACTGGTGGCGGCGCCGGCGCGTCGTCGTCGTCGCTGTCGCCGATGACGATGACTCCTCCTTCGTCGCGGCCTCGGCAGCGCTGCTCAAAGCGCCGCAAGGCGGCGCACTGGCACTCCCTCGCCATCTTCAGGAAGTCCTGGCATGCCCATTCAAGGGCCGCGTCGTCGTCGAGCTCGACCTCGCCGGGCTTCGTTTTCACGGCGGGAAGACCCGGCTCTGTCTTCACCAGCGCGAGCCCCGGCTCCGTCTTTGGCTTGACGAAGCGCGGAGGAGGAGCTGACGAGGAGGCGCACCGGCCGCCTTCATTGATGACGATGCCGGTGCTGCGAGTGCGTCGGCCGAGCGGCGTCTCCGTCGCTGGCTCGGCCTTGACGCCTAGCAGTGTCCGAGTGCCGGAGGAGTGGGAGGAAGAGCGCGAGGAGGAAGAAGAGGAGGAGGAGCCGAACCTCCTTGGCACCCATTGCCCATCGCGTCGGCAGTGCGCCGGGGCGGCCTCCCTCGCCGGGGGGTACTTCAACGGCGGGTTGTTGCCGCCCTCGAGGTGCGTCAGCACGCCCTCAAGTGTGCGGTCGGGGGCGCCCCACCACAGGTGGCGCCCCTCGCTATTCTTCAGGCCGCCGACCACCGCCGCGCCGTTGGTGGACACCAGCCGCTGCTGCTGATGGCACTCGAAGTACGCCGTCCAAGCCGCATGGTTGTCGGCAGCATACTGGGGGAGGGAGAGCTGGGCGTCGGTGAGTGAGGCGCGGACAACCCCGACCTCGTCGGCGAAGTACGAGGGTTTAGCCACGGCATCGGGCAACGGGGGAATGGGCACTCCCCCGTTGCTGAGCCTCCAGCCCGTCGGCCCGGCCCGCATGTCCGACAGCGCCGAGATGTTCGCCTGGAACAGGAGCCACGACTCCTGTTCGTGGAGCGTGCGGCGTTCGAAGCTGTTGGCCGCCGCCTCGTCTCCGGAGAAACGCTCGGCCATCGGGAAAAGGGGAGGAGGTGGAGGGCTGTGGGAGGGCTTGGCGGCGGCGGCGCTCGGGAGAGGGAGGGCTGGGGGAGGGCTCGGCGGCGGCTGCGCTCGGGAGAGGGAGGGCTCGGCGGCGGCGCTCGGGAGAGGTAGCACTCATAAGAGGCGAGCGAGTCCATATATAGCCGTGTCGCGCCCGTGTGTACGCGTCCGAGGAAGGGGAGGCATCGGCGCCATCCCGTGACGCGCCGCCCGTGAGGAATCAATGGCAAAGCTGACCGGTGGCAGCCTTGCCATTGATTCCCCGCGGGAAACCGAGGTGTTGGGAGAAGACGAGGCGGTGTCGCTGACGCGGCTGGCCCGCGGCTCTTTTGTGCCAAAAATGATTCGCCCGGCGCCCCCGAGCGCCCCCCAGCGCGCCAGGTTCGGTTTGGGTCCGCCGGCGCCAATTTCGGCCCGAGCCGGCGAAAAATGGGCCCCTGGGGACGTGACTGGGCCGATTTTTTGGTGCCGGCGACCGAAAAGTTGCTTGGAGGGCCTTGTTGGGGCGCGGCTGGAGATGCTCTTAATCCCCAATTGGTTGGGTGCTTATTGACTAGCGTGGACGTGTTGGGGCGCCAACCTTTCCTGCTGGGCTCAACGTCCCACACGTTGTTGAGCTATGTTCATAATTTGTACTTAGATGGAATTTTATTCTTCAGTCCCTAAAATGGAGATTCCAGCTATGAATTTCCTTTGCGGATTTCCAATGCTAACCAAAGTACTTCTCATATTATTTATAAAAATTATTTATGTAACTGAATAAAGTGTTCACATGTTTTAGGAAATGTTCGTCGATTATAATAAATGAAGCTTGCCTACTAAGGATATTTAAAGTTGTAGTTTAAAACTACTCATATTTTGAACTGCAATTGGAATAATTCGCCCCAGCTAACATTGTACGTGATCCATTCTCTCCATGCCGTCAAATCTCTAAACTTCATTACAAACATTTTCAAGTACAGCTACACCTAGATATTTATAGTCCGCCCCCCCCCCCCCCCCCCCCCCCTTCTCCCCAGTGTCTTCTTTTGCATGTTAATTTCCCAGCGTTCAAAGAGTTAGTGATAATGGTAGGTTTGTTGTTCATCTCTCTCACGTTTCCGCTCGCTATCTCGGCGGTCTACCATTGGATGGGAGTAATAGGCATCGGGAGAGAGAGAGGTAGCAACGACAATGCCAGCATTGCCATGAGGTTGGTCGTGGTTTATTGATCGATGGAGTTGTGGCGAGTTCCATTGGGTTGCTGGGAGCTTGCTGATCACGAACGCGATGCCGAGAACTGCTCCATCTTTCAGGGCTCCTGCCTCCTTGTAGTTGATAAAGCGGAGGCGGACGGCAGCAAGGAAATAACGGACTACCATCAGCCAGCCAACAAGATACATGCTCCTTGTCGCCATGCACACGGCAAGCCTGACCAGCAACGCCGGGGCGAAGTCATCATAGGATGGTGACCACGGTCGAGTGGGGTGCAGAGACGGCGGTGCTCGAGGTGAGCGCGTTGGATGCAGCCGTACGCCCGTACTGGAGCTGCATGCAGTGCAAAGAACAGAGGGTGGTCCCACTTTTAGCTAGCACATTGAAAAATGTGCTAACCATGGATGCATTAGGTTTTTTTTTGAACCGAACATAACCCCTTTCCATTACTGCGACATAACGGAAATACATCATTTTTCAGAAAATAAGACGGGAAAGAGGAAAACGGGTTCAAGCATCGCCGGAAAGCCACTATAAGCACTCGTCATCGAGATTACTCACTGTGGGGCGAAAACCCGACGACACCATTACATGGAAACACTATCCACCAAAAGCCATAGAACTGTCTTTATTTAATGAGGCCACAAGCAACAGGCAAAAGAATGCCCAAAACACACGGAATCACCAAATGAAACCAGTCCTCCTCCCATACGCTAGCTGCCATCACTCCCTGGGGTCGATCTTGGATCTTCTCTTGGATCCTTTTAGCATCTTCAGCGAGCTCCATCATCGTGGTACGCCGTGGCACATGTCTGCATCAGTCTTGAAGCGCTTTCCTTCAGCATAGTGGCTCCAGTTTTCAGGTCATCTGAATCCTTCTGTGTTTTCATCAACCCTGCCCAATAACACAAGAGAGCACAAGCAGAAAATGTGCATTCAAAAGGATTTAGCAGAGATATAAACTCAAATGTAGCTCTATTACGACAGGTCCAAATAGCCCAGCAGACAGTAGCAATGCCAATAGTATGGAACACCTCTCCTTCTGGGAAGAAGGAATGGCACCACGAATAGGCTTGCCAAAGATTGTTCAGGCATAGATCAGTCCCAAACATGCATGCCACAGCCCTCCAGGTCACCCTGGCTATTGGGCAAGTAAAGAAAAGGTGCTGAGAAGTCTCTTTCTCTGCACAAAAGGAGCAACTAGGGTTCTTTTTCCACCCCCTTTTCTTCATTACATCCCTAGTCAAAACCGCGTTCTGCGACAGCTGCCACATGAAGATTTGTATCTTCAAAGGCATACATGCCTTCCATATCCAATGATAGTCATTTTCACATATATTATATTCCAAGAAAGAGTAAATTGACCTAGTAGTAAAGTAGGATTTAGAGCCCAAGGCCCATTTGATCTTATCACTATCATCAGAGACACACACTTTATTAGCAACATCAATCATCTGTCGCCAATATTCCTCCAGTTCATGGTTCAATCTTCTTCGAAAGAAAGAAGATGAATCTGCTGCTAGACTAGATTTAACAGTGCAATCAGGGTAGTTACAGATAGAAAACAATCTGGGGAATTGCTCGCTAAATGGCAATTGTTCCCCTATACGATCCATCCAAAGTCCGGCAATGTCACCAGATTGGATCGACACTTGTCTACCAGCCATATATAGCTCTTTGCTCTTTAACTTTCATTATCGCTTTCCAACATGGGGAGTCATTGATCTTCCCTTTTATCGAAGCCACAAAGTTTCTCCGAAAGTATTTGGCTTTGACAATATGTTGCTACAGCCCAATTTTTGTCTCAAGTTTACCACCATTTAGTAAGAAGACTCAAGTTCTGCTTATGGAGATCTTTAACTCCCAAGCCCCCTTTGTTCTTGGACCGGCAAATTCTAGTCTAATTAACTAGATAATATCTTTTTCTATTCTTAGTAACTTGCCAGAAGAACCTCCTCCTATGTTTATCCAATCTTGATATCAGTGTTTTTGATAGCAAGAACATGGACAGGAGTAGAAAGCAATGCTTGAAATGTTAGTGTTAAGCAGTGTTAATCTCCCTCCCGAAGAGACATTACTTCCTAACCCAGATTCACATCTTTTAATGTATTTCTCTTCTAGGAATTCCCAGTCCACCCCTCTCAAAAAGGAGTAACTTACTGGGACTCCTAGATATTTCATGGGGAAGTCCCCAATCTGGCAATTAAACATATCTGTATATGTTGTCAGAATATTGTCATCCCCCCAACGCACAAAATCTCACTTTTCTGGAAATTGATTTCCAACCCAGACATTAGTTCAAACATGTATAGCAACAATTTCAAATTCATGGCTTTTTCCAGGTCATGCTCGATACATAACACTGTATCATCTGCGTACTGCAGGATAACTACCCCATTTTCCACTAGTTCAGGTGCTAAGCCAGTAATCAACCCATTTTTTTATGCTTGAAGCACCATTTTGCACAAACACTCAGCTGCAATATTGAACAGGAACGGAGATATAGAATCTCCTTGTCTTACACCTTTGAAACTCTGGAAATACGGCCCCACTGTGTTATTCAATTTAACACTGACCGTCCCATTTTTAATGATTTTCCTCATCCATCCACACAAAGTATTACCAAAACCTCTATCTTCTAAACTTTTCATCAAAAAATCCCAGTTCACCTTGTCATAGGCTTTTTAAAATCTAGCTTAATGACAAGCCCCACCTTCTTCCTAATATGAGTGTAGTGAAGGATCTCATGAAGAGCCATAACTCCATCTGTAATATGTCTATTCTTAATAAAGGCATTCTGATGTTTACTGAATAGAACATCTGCAAAAAGGGCCACTCTATTGTCAAGCCCTTTTGTGGTCAGTTTATAAGTGCATCTAAGCAAGCAGATTGGTATGAACTGCTGTATCTTATTAGCTCCATTCATCTTAGGAAGCAGAGTAATGATGCCATAGTTCAGTCTATGCACATCCAGTCTCCCTTCATAAAAGGCCACAAATAATCCCATTATATCTTTTTTGACTATCTCCCAACAGTGCTGGTAAAACTCAGCAGGTATATTATCAGGTCCAGGGGCTCTATTACTATTCATTGAAAACAGGGTTGTCTTGACTTCCTCCTTAGAGAATGGTCTGCTTAAAATCATATTATCAGTCGCATCTAATTTCTCATTATCCCCCCACACCTCAAGGTCGAGTTGAAACATGTTCCAAGGGGTTGGTCCAAATAATGATTTGTAAAAGTCAGTAGCATGCTCTAAAAGCTTATCCGTTCCTGTGACCATAGTATCACCAACATTTAGTGAATGTATGGTGTTTTCCTCTTGTTACCATTCGCAATCTTTTGATAATAGGCAGTGTTACTATCTCCTTTAAGCAGCCAACGTTCTTTAGATTGTTGTAACAAAAATAACTCCTCATTAACCAGGATTTCATTTAACTCCACAAGAAGTTCTGTTTTCCTACAGAAAACAACAGGGTCTACCTCCCCCTTCTCTTCTTCCTCCTCAATACATCTTAACTCCTCTCTAATTCTCATCTTCCTGATCCTCCCATGACCAAGTTTATTCGAGCCCCATCCTTTAAAGAATTTTATAAAACGTTTCAATTTGATATTTAGAATATCAATAGGATCAGTGGCTTTCACATATTGATTCCAGATTTTCTCAACCAAAGGAAGAAATTCCTCTGTCTTAAGCCAGCTAAGATCAAATCTAAACTCTCTTGTTAGTGTAATTATGACAAGATGGTTGTCAGAGGACAGCTGGAGAGCATTATGATCTAAGACATCTCTAACCAATTTTCTAATGTTCACTTGAGGAAAAATATCCTCCCAATCACTACTCATAAGGACACGATCTAGTTTCTGAAGTGTTGGGTGAGATTGATTATTGGTCCAAGTACACATGCCTCCACTCATATGAATCTCACTCAAACACATAGAATTAATCACTGAATTGAACAGATCAGAATGTGGAGAGTGTTGCCACTTTTTGTTTTTTCTCCTGCATGTCTCAGTATGTTAAAATCCCCTCCTATCAAAAGTGGGGTGGATGCATGACTGCAGAAGTCAGAGAGTTCGATTAGAAAATCTTCTTTGTCCTTATCATGGGCAGCACCATAAACAGTGCATAATGTCCAATTCTTTTTTATTTTATTATCATAAAATGAAACTTACAGAATAAATCTGCCTTTCTTCCATAGAACTTTCTCAAATCTTTCTTTCTTCACACCACAAAGGATAACCCCCACATCTTCCTATAGATGAAACAAAATTCCATTCATATGCCCTGTATGGATCAAATTTCCTAAAGAAACTGTCCATAAAACTCTACTTATGGGTCTCTTGTAAACCAATGAAATCAAGCGAATGATCTTTAATAATATGAGAGAGATAGGAACTCATTCATTTTTTCCTGCCCCTCTACAGTTCCAGAATAGACCTATCATTTAACGCCATTTTTCTTTTTTTCCCCTCCGATGGCCCTGGAATAATGGGCAGGGCTACATTAGTTAGTAGTGATCGCTTAATTATGTCAAGATTCTCTCATCTTTTAACCTCTGCAATTAGTCCAAGCATTTCTCGTGATGTTATACTTTTCTTTTGGGTTTGATACAAGACACATTAGTCACTGGATGCATGAGCATGCTTGCGCCTAAGAATATAGTTCTATAGGGGACGGGGTATGCAAATTAAAGGTGCTAAAGTGATTGTTGAAGAGATCTCATCCATCCAACTACAACATCATTGGAAAGGAAAGAGCACGAGTCTCAAAACAGAAACAGGGAGTGCCACGTATCCTCCCGCGAGAAACCAAGGGGATACCCCTAGCCGCCGGCGCTCGTTCCCCCTCCCCTCGCCACCGCCTATTCGCGCCGCCGAGCAAAGCCCGGTGGGTGCTGGCGGCGGCGGGGCCCTCTCTCTCCTCGCTCATGGGGGCCTGGCGCGGACAGGCACTCCCGGGCGGTGGCGCGGGGCGGATCCGAGGCACGGTGGCACGTGGTTGTGCTCGGCGGCAGTGTTGCATATCGGTGGCCGGGGGTGGAGGGCCGGACGCCGGTGGTGTAGGGTGAATGTGTGGCCGGATCTGCCCCTCAGGCGGCGTTGGCTGCGGCAACTCTGTTTGAGGCGGGCCTGGCGGCCGGCGGGTGGCTCAGGCAACGGTCCACGGTCGACCCTCTCTTCTCTGCTCTTAGGCCAGTGGCTGTGCCGGACGGTGGCGGCCAGCTGCTGCATGTCGGTGTAAGTGCATCTAGTGCCCCTTAGTGATTTTGGTGTATTGAAGACTGATAGGTTAAGGGACTGATGCGTTTGTGAGTGCACACAGGTCTATAAGTCTATGTGGAGTTTGATATTTACATAGAAAGTCAACCCCTAAAAATGAAGTTCTTCATCTGAAGACTTCAGATTTCTGAAGACTTTGAAAGTGAAGAAATTGGTGTGACCTTGAAGACTTGGTAATCATTCGAGGAACATGAAGCTTGAAGGATCTTGTTTTTACCGTTTCATTTTCTCTTTCTTGAGTCATAGGAAACACCGTACTGTTAAAGGGGGTCGAGGAAATACTAAAAAAAACTTCCATGTGATGCTTAACTCAAAATCCTACACCTACCAATCCTTTCGAGTGAAGCCATTGGAAATCTCGCACAGTTCAGTCATATTCTTCAATGATAGAGACGAAGTTTTTCTGGTCTCTGAGGAATTTGTTCTGACTAAGGAGTTTGGAATTCACCAGTGCGGATTGAATACAAAGTGAGGAACATGATAGCCCTGAGGTATTTGAGAGTCAAATATTCCGACCGTTGATGTGCTACGCGCCAGCTGTCCCAAAATATCTACCCACCTAACAGTCATATCAGACAAGGGCATTTATGTCTTATCATGTCGGGCTGCTCCCTAGGCTATAAATAGCCGCCCCCTAAAACCACTAGTTGGTTGGCGACTCCGAGAGAAACTGACACTTGTCATTTGAGAGCAACCCATCCTCCGAGGACTTTGAGTGAAAATCATCAAGTGAGGAAATCCCAAACCCCAAACCTACAAACCCCAAAGTAATTGAGCATCACTGAAGAGATTGATCCTGCGTGGATCCGACGCTTGTTTCCTTTGAAGACTATGCTTCTTCCAGATGGTTAGGCGTCAAGGTCTAGAGCATCCAAGAGGAATTGTGGATCGTCGAGTGACCGAGTTTGTGAAGGTTTGGAAGTCACCTGAAGACTTACCACGAGTGATTGGGCGAGGTCTGTGTGACTTTAGCTCAAGGAGAATACGGTGAGGACTGTGTGTCCGGTACTGGGTGTCCTCGAGTTTAAATACTCAGCCGCTCCAACCATATGTACAACTGAGACAGCAGTTGGAACTGGTCTACCAAATCATTATCTTCACCAAGCCTACTAGTTCTATTTTCTTCAACTCTTGCATTTCCTCATCTCTATTATTGTGTGTGCTTGTTCATATCTGTTTGAAGACTTTGACTGAAGACTTTCTTAATTTCCTAAGTTCAATTTCTTCAGTCTGTCCGTCTTCATCTTGTGTTATCATGTCTTTACGCTTTCTGTACTCTATGCTTGTCGTTATTTCATCACGATGATTATGCGTGTGTTCTGCTATGTTTACTTTTGAGTACTTATTCCGCTGCAAGTAGTTCTTCATTTAGGAATTTCCTCACTGACAAATTCCTCATTGAAGAATTCATAAAAATCGCCTATTCACCCCCCCCCCCTCTAGTCGATATAACACACTTTCAATTGGTATTAGAGCAAGGTACTCCCTTGTTCTGTGTGATTTTGGTTTAACCGTCTGGAGTTTTAGTTATGTTGACCACAGGTATGATCAAGGTCTCTGCTGGGTGTCCTACCTTCGATGGAACTAACTACCCCTACTGGAAGAATAAGATGCGAATGCATCTTGAGGCAATTGATAACAATCTCTGGTATGCTGTGGAAAATGGTGTTTCCTCAGTCACACCTTCCCTGAATGTTGCTGATGTGAAGAGATTCAAGCAACTCGATTCTCAAGCGAAGAACATCATATGTGGCCATCTGAGCAAAGGGAAATATGGTAGAGTGAGTGCTTTGGAAACTGCTAAGCTTATCTGGAATAGGCTCTCCAAAGTAAATGAAGGAGTCTCAACTCAACGTGACTCTTGGGTTGACGTTCTTCGCAATCTCTTCAACTGCTTCAAAAGACTCGACAATGAAAATGTTCAGCAAACCTTCGATCGCCTCACTAATATCTCAAATGAGCTACAAGCGCTTGGCGCCACTGATATCACCGATCATGAGGTGGTGAAGAAATTGCCGAGATCGCTCGATTCTTCATTTGATAATCTGGCACTGATGATCCAAGAGCGTGCTGATTACAAGTCACTTGATCCTGCTGATATCCTCGAGAGGCTAAACACTCATGAGTTCCAGCTTGCTGAGAAGAGAGATCTTTATGGTTCGAGCTATGGCAAACCACGTGCTCTGAAGGCCAAGGCAGTCTCTGAGTCTGAAGAAGAGGACTCTACTAGCAGCCTTGGTGATCCTAAAGAATTGAGCCAGGAACTTGCACTGCTTGTGAAGAAATTTCAGAAGTTCTCAAGACGTGGTCGCTTTGGAAAATCCTCAAGGAGAAACGATTCCTCATCTAGTGACTACAAGAAAAGGCTGTGCCACAAATGCAAGAAACCTGGTCACTACATTCAAGATTGTCATCAGTGGGACAAGGAACTAAAGAAGAAGAAATATAAGGATTACAGTTCTGATGATGCCAAGAAGAAGAAGAAATCTTCAAAGTCTTCATCATCAAAATCCTCGAAGCCTTCATCTCACAAGAAGAGCACCTCCAAGAAAGCTCGGGCATTCATTGGCAAGGAAATGGATTTTGAGGCTGAATCTGATGATCATGAGGAAGAGGAGGCATCCGAGTAGTCTGAGTCTGGTGTGGCAAGCCTAGCTCTTGCTACTGCTTTCGTCAGCAAGTCTATCTTCAATTCTGAAGAAAATGGCAACATCAACAATGTTGATGAAGGAAATGATGACTACACTCCCACCTATTGCTTCATGGCAAAGGGTGCAAAGGTAACTAAATACCCCTCCTCTGAATCAAGTGAGGATGAATCTGATGAAAATCTTAAGCCCAGGTACTCTAAACTTGCTAAGATTGCTGTGAAACAACAAAAGGCTATTGAAAAGCTTCAAAACATGCTAGATAAAAGTGATGATATGTTGCGTGAAGAAATGGATCGCTCTAAAGACTTAACTGAAAATCTTCAGAGACTTCAGTCTAAGTTTGACAATCTTCAAAATCATCATAACACTCTCTTATCTGATCACGAGAAGCTTTCTTATGAATTTCTTCAAAGAAAGCAAGATCTTGAGAAGCTAAGAGTGAGTTATGAAGATCTTCAGAAGGAGCGCGATTCATTACTTGCTCAACAAATCAGCGCTACCCAGGAAGAATTTATTCATCCATGTCTGAAGTGCATTGAACGTGAATCTGCTAATTCTTCACCTGAATGCTCAAATGCTTCAAATGTTACAAATTCTTCACCTGTCTCTGCTATCACTAATTCTTCATCTGAGGCATTGCTAGTACCACTGATGATGCAGGGCTGAAGGAATTGTACACAACAGGCATGTACAAAAGCCTCAAAGGGCATCAGACTCTGTGTGATGTGCTTAAAAAGCAGATCCTCAACAGGAACCCTAGGAAAGAGGGTATTGCCTTTGAGAGGAAACTCAATGCCGATGGAACATATTGGAAGCCTGAGTAGTACCCCAAAATCTCATGGGTTGCTGCAAAGGGGCCTCCAGTTGATCCATCCAATTTATCTGGCTTTACATGTGTATCTCCTCATTCTTTCGATGAGTCATTTGACTCCAACTATAAATTGTTCAAAAATCAGAATGGTGAAGTATTTGCTAGATATGTTGGCACTAACTGCAGGAACGGTTCCCCTATGAAGAAAATCTGGGTTCCCAAAATTCATCTTGAAAGTCTTCAGGTGAATGTCCTCATGACACCACCGGTGAAGAATAGGAACCCCAGATCAAATTCTTCATATGGACCTAATTCTTCATATGGATCAAATTCCTCAAAAGAATCAAAATCCTCATATGATCATCATCGTGCTAACCCTTCTGTTTCGCAGGGTAGAGCTAAGGGCTATGAATATGAGTATTATTCTTCAAATCATTATGTTCATAAGTCCTCGAAGAATTTCTCTGCTTTCTCATATGCTTACCCTAACCCCTCTTATGTAAAACGAAGCGGACTGGCTTCTATGCCACCTTTCTCATATGGTGCACGCAGAGTGATGAATTCTTTACCACCCCTTCAGATGTGGGTGGTGAAGAAAAAGAACTAATCTCTTATACAGGGTCAGGTCTCCAGACGTGCTTAAAACGTCTGAAGAATTTGCTGGAGACCTTAATATGCCTAAAAGAATGCAGGCTAATCATGATGAAATGATTGTTCATTTCACACGTCCTCATACTCATTTATCTGTGTTGTTGCTTGATGAAATTGATCTGATGATATTGATGTCATATTCTTCACCGATGAAGTATATGAGTTCGTAAGTTGCACTAATTCATCTGCAGGATGATTAACCCAAAGCAAACGAGTGCGTCCTCGATAGTGGATGTACGAATCACATGACTAGTGACAAGAATCTATTGATGGATGCTCCTCTATCACCTTCACATCTGAAGCATATCATTTTCGCAAACAAAGGCAAAAGTCAGGTATTGGGTCTAGGTAAGGTTGCGATCTCAAAGGATCGATCCATGGACAAAGTCATGCTTGTCGAGTCCTTAGGATACAACCTCATGTCTATCTCAATGCTTTGTGATCTTGATATGGTTGTTGTCTTTGGAAGATATCGTTGTGTTGTGATCATGGAAGCTGACCATTCCAAAGTCTTCGAAGGCTTTAGGAGAGGAGACTTGTATATTGTTGATTTCTCTACAGGACCACAACCAACCGTGTGCTTACTTGCAAAGACGTCAGAAGGCTGGCTATGGCATCGACGACTTGGTCATGCTGGCATGAGGAATCTGCACACGCTTGCGAAGAAGAAGCATGTCATTGGCATTGAGAACGTCAAATTCCTCAAGTATCACTTATGTGGAGCTTGTGAAGCTGGAAAGATGACAAAGGCCAAGCATCCAGCGAAGACTGTCATGACTACCACTTGACCATTTGAATTGCTTCACATGGATCTGTTTGGTCCTAACCATTATTCCGCAATTCTGAATGATGCATCTCAATATGGCTTTGTTATTGTTGATGATTATTCTCGTTACACATGGGTGCACATTGTCACTTACAAACATGAAGTGCAGGAAGTCTTCAAACGATTTTCCTCAAGGGCTTCAACAAACTTTGGTGTGAAGATCAAGCACATCAGAACTAACAATGGGACCGAGTTCAAGAATTCTGGTCTTGATGGCTATCTTGATGAACTTGGTATTACTCATGAGTTATCTGCTCCTTATACCCCCTCAGCAAAATGGTGTTGTGGAGTGCAAGAACAGAACCCTCACTAAAATGGCTCGCACTATGCTTGATAAATACAAGACGCCTCGTCGCTTCTGGATTGAGGCAATTGATACTGTGTGCCACGTCATCAACAGGGTATATCTTCACAAATTCTTCAAGAAAACTGCGTATGAACTCCTCACTGACAAAAAGCCCAATGTGAGTTATTTCAAAGTCTTCGGTGCTAAATGTTGGATTAGAGATCCTCATCACACTTCCAAATTCTCACCGAAAGCACATGAAGGTTTTATGCTTGGTTATGGAAAGGACTCGCACACCTACAGAGTCTTCAACAGCGTTCTTCATAAAGTTGTTGAAACTGTAGATGTGCGGTTTGATGAAACTAATGGCTCGCAAAGAGAGCACCTACCTTCTGTGATAGATGAACCAGCACGTGAGGATTCTATCAAGCTCAAGGCTACTGAGGATGTAATCCATACCGAAGAATCTGCCAAAGAATTCATTCCAGATCGTGATGATCACTGGGTTGGCGCACCTGAAGAAAATGGTGCTGAAGAAAATGCTCCTGAAGGGAATGCTGATCAAATTCCTCGAAGACAACCCACTCATCCTCGCATTGCTAACGAAGTGCAAATTGAGAAGATCATTGATGACATTGAAGCACCAGGTCCTCTCACATGCTCAAAATCTTTACACTTATCAAACTTTTGTGGGCACTTTGCTTTTGTCTCTATCTCAGAGCCCACTAAGGTAGATGAAGCATTTGTGGAGCCTGAGTGGATTCAGGCTGTGCAAGAAGAATTACATTAGTTCGAGCTCAACAGCGTCTGGGAACTGGTCAAACGTCCAGATCCCCGCAAGCACAACATCATTGGCACAAAATGGATCTACCGCAACAAGCAAGATGAAAATGGCCTTGTGGTGAGGAATAAGGCACGGCTTGTAGCTCAAGGCTACACACAGGTTGAGGGAATTGATTTCGATGAAACTTTTGCACATGTTGTTAGACTTGAGGCTATTCGCATATTACTTTCTTACGCTAACCATCATAATATCACTTTATATCAAATGGATGTGAAAAGTGCATTCCTCAATGGTAAGCTTGAGGAAGAAGTATATGTTGCTCAACCCACAGGTTTTGAAGATCCAAAGAATGCCGACAAAGACTTCAGACTCAACAAAGCCCTGTATGGCTTCAAGCAAGCCCCTCGGGCATGGTATGATACTTTGAAGGAATTCCTCATGAAGAAAGGCTTCAAACCCGGTTCACTCGATCCAACTCTTTTCACAAAATCTTATGATGATGAATTGTTTGTGTGCCAAATATATGTTGATGATATTATCTTTGGTTGTACTGACCAACGTTATAGTGATGAATTTGCCTATATGATGAGTGAAGAATATCAAATGTCTATGATGGGAGAATTGAAATTCTTTTTAAGTCTTCAAATTCGTCAACAGCGCAATGACATATTCATATCTCAGGAGAAATACCTCAAAGATGTATTGAGGAAATTCGGCATGCAAGACTGCAAAGGGGTCAAAATTCCTATGCCCACAAATGACCATCTATGCACTAATGAAAATTGCCAAGACTTCGATCAAAAGGTATACCGCTCCATGATTGGCTCTTTATTGTACATATGTGCATCTAGGACGGATATTATGCTTAGTGTTTGCATGTGTGCCCGATTTCAAGCTAAACCAAAGGAATCACACCATAAGGCTGTGAAGCATATTCTTTGATATCTAGCTCACACACCAACATTTGGATTATGGTATCCCAAGGGCTCTTCATTTGATCTCATTGGATATTCAGACTCTGACTATGCTGGCGATCGCGTGGACCGCAAGTCAACGTTAGGTACATGCCATTTCCTCGGACGATCTTTGGTCTGTTGGTCCTCGAAGAAACAGAACTGCGTATCACTCTCCACTGCAGAAGCTGAGTACATTGCTGCAGGAACATGTTGTGCTCAATTACTATGGATGAAGCAAACACTCAGGGACTATGGCATCAACGTGAAGAATGTGCCTCTCTACTGCGAAAATGAGAGCGCTATCAAGATTGCTCATAACCCAGTTCAGCACTCGAAGACAAAGCACATCCAAATTTGTCATCATTTTCTTCGTGATCATGTGTTGAAGGGCGATATCTCCATCGACCACGTATCCACTAAAGATCAGCTGGCCGATATCTTCACTAAGCCCTTGGATGAGAAGAGATTTAGCAAGTTGCGGTGTGAGCTAAATATCCTAGAATCTTCGAGTGTTCTCTGAAATGGACACACATCCTAACACTTATGTTGACTTGATGACTTAGATGCGCAACACACGAAGTAACATTTTTCCTCAATCAATGAAGACCAACCCTCTAAGTGTGAAGAAATCAATGAAGAAATTGATTTTCAGAACCCTACAACAATTGTACGCGGTGTCTGAAATCAGCTTTCTTATACGGTGGGTTACGCCACCAACCAAAGTTGAAAATCTTCAATTTGAGTTTTTCTTCGTTTTTGAAATTTCTCAGTTTTTAAAATTCTTCAACTTTGCATTGTCTTCATTTTTTTCCGGTGTTGTTCTTTATATATATATATATATATGTGTGTGTGTGTGTGTGTGTGTGTGTGTGTGTGTGTGTGAGAGAGAGAGAGAGAGAGTTTTATGTCCTCTACAGCATTCACTTATTGCTAATTCTTCAAGTTGATTTCTTCTGCTAAGTGAATATGATCGGACCCTTCCCCCTCTAAGCTAAAATCAACCCAGTCTATTCACAAATTCTTCATGTGCGTTTTAATTTGATACTCGTTCAAAATCTTCACTGTGTCCTTGACAGTTAAAGAAATTGCAAACGAAAACTTAAAATAATCTTATCTCAATTTTCAGCTTTGCCGCTCAAACCGTTCCGCATCCCATGATAATACTTATCTATTCACCCACGATCCTACAAGATCGCCACCTCACAGTACGTGGGTGACACATGTCACGTGAATGAGAAGGGCCAGGGGCACGTTCGTCCGAAATCTTCGGGCGTACAGTTTTTCACTGCCACTATAAATACCCCTGCCTCTTCCTCACTTCACTTTTACTTCGCTCAACCTCTCTCCCGCTCGAGCTTCCCAAACCCTAGCGTCGTCGCTACTTCATCAACGCTGGTGAGGAAGAGCTTCACTGCCTCGACCTCGTCGCCGTCGTACTCGCGCCGGTTGCGGATTTCTTCACTCTGCCGCCGCCGTAGCCGTCTTCCTCTGCCGAGTTTGGGCGTGGAAGATCTGAACAGACGAACTTCACTTCAACACTTCCCAGTTCGTCTTGTTCTTCACTTCGGGTAATTAAAAGCTACTTTTACTGCCCGCTTTGATTCATGTGTTTTTCTTGAAAATCTTCAAAGGTTTTTGTTCTTCAAATCTTCACACACCAAACACCTCACATGTTATCTGTTCTTGATTTGTTTCTCTAAGCATGATTTTCTTCAAGATTCCTCAATTGTGTGGATTTCCAAATCTGTACAACTCTGGAACCTAAGATTAAGAACGCTTAGCGAAATTCTTCAAGACACATCTGGTCAAATTACTCAAACCTGTTCTTTTGAAAATCTTCTGAGAACGCATATGACCTCTCCAAATTCCTTGCAACTATACTCTGTTCACAGGTACAAATGTCCGCTGCTGAATCACTAGGTTCTCATCAACTTAACTCATTTGCAGCGTTACTCGAAGAAAAGTTTCATACCTCTTCAGAAACTTCAGTTGTTCATATTCCTCAGCTGAAGAAAATGGGCGATGGTAAGAAGCCACAGAAGGGAGGAAAGAGGCCTGAGATCAATACTGCATTTGAAATCCCTGAGGACATTTATGCTGGATACTGCATGATAACCCATAAGTGTAGGGGATCGTAACAGTTTTCGATAAGTAAGAGTGTCGAACCCAATGAGGAGCTAAAGGTAGAATAAATATTCCCTCAAGTTCTATCGAGCACCGATACAACTCTACGCACGCTTGACATTCGCTTTACCTAGAACAAGTATGAAACTAGAAGTACTTTGTAGGTGTGATAGGATAGGCTTGCATGATAATAAAGAGCACGTAAACATAAACTAGGGGCTGTTTAGATAAAGATGCAATAAAGTAAATAGAGCGAGTGTGGAAAAGTGGTGGTAGGAGTTGTGGAATTGTCCCTAAGCAATTGACTATGTTACTGATGGGGTTATGTACCTAGGGTAGGGTCATGGACCTGATCTAAGTACCTTACCCAAGGACACCTTTAGAAGAAGTCGCCTTCCAGTCGACCAACGAGAGACACACTCGACTGGCTTGAAGGACTCGACCACGAAGGCTCACTCGACCTCCAGAAGGTCAAGAGGCACTCTGCACTGCAACGGCCTGTAATCAAGTAGACTTTATGATAGTAAAGGCACTTTATGTGGGGCGTTACCAGTAACGCCCCAGACTTAACTCACCTTAAACCTTCTCCTACGTGGGTTGGCTGGGGTCCTGGCGCACTCTGTATAAGCCACCCCCCTCCACAGGCAGAAGGGTTCGGCACCTTGTAACTCATATACTCATAATCCACTCGACCGCCTCCGGGCTCCGAGACGTAGGGTTGTTACTTCCTCCGAGAAGGGCCTGAACTCGTACATCCCTTGTGCTTACAACCTCTCCATAGCTAGGACCTTGCCTCTCAATACCTACTCCCCAATCTACTATCAGGCTTAGAACCACGAAAGTTGGCGCCCACCGTGGGGCAGGTGTTTTAGCGATTTTGTGGAGAAGTTGCGATTCTTCTGAGTACTTTCATCATGGTGTCTGCTGGAGTTTTGGTCGAGGGTCAAGAGATCCGTCTCGGCACTCTCGCCTTCATCGCCGACGACTCCGCATGGCTCCAGGAGGCTCCACTCGACGTGGATGCGCTCCCCGTCCGCGGTGCGACGCATTTTCGCGCATGTGTCCGTGGCGTTCTGCTGCGGCAACCGTCGACCCAGTATCGGTCGGCTCCTTTATCGTCCACCCTCCTGGTCTCCCGCCAGCGCAAGCGCTCAGGCCGGTCGAGGCTTTAGCGATGGGTGTGGCACGCGGTGGCTCGCCAATCGGCCACCACCCAAGTTGCGGCAATCGAGCCCGACGAACCTCTCTACGGCTTGTTCGATCAGTCGACTGGCTCCGTAGAGACTACATCCGAGTGCGGTAGCAGTGATCCAGCGGCGGAAGTCTTGATGGTCGACGGGTCCCACAGTCCTCCTGGCTTCGCCCGTGGTGGTGGAGCAGGTGACGGCGGCGACCCTGCACGAGGCTACGAAGAGTACCAGCCCGAGCCACTCGACTCTCTGCAAAGAGAGGAACTTCGCCGCAGGAACGAGGATCCCCTGCATATTCCCATCGCAGGAGAAACCCCCGAGGCTCGTGCCTTGGAGGAGGCGCGTCTGACCAATTTGGCCGAGCGCACTCGACTGGAGAACCTTCAGCGAGCTCTCGACGAGCGCGCGCGGCAACGAGTTCCCGACAACAGTCGACGTCAACTCTTCCCGCCGACTCAGGTATATCGAACCCCAATTCAGAATTTAGCAGCTGCGACCCGTATAGCAGAGTCCATCCAGCCTTCGCAGTCGGAAGCTGGCAGAGGTTTGCTGCAGATCAGGGATCTGCTCTGGGCAGCAGGAGATCAGAATTCAGCCGTGTCTCAGTCGCGCAACAGAATTCACAGTCGATCCGTCACTGTGAATACGGTTCAGTCGGCTCACAGCCCCAGATCGCCTCCGCGGCATGAAGGGTGCGAGAATCGGCGAGATCAATATGGTGACAGACTCGACCGAGATGATAGGCGTCGAGTGCCCTATTCCCCTCCGAGGGGTGGGTCTTACGCTCCTCGGCAACCAGATGATAGGCGTCAGTACAGCACAGGGCGTAGGGTTCCAGTCGACCCCAGAGAACCAGGCTTCGACGCGCGATCCATTATCGTGCAAGGGTTGGTCGACCGGAACAGAGCCCATCGAGGTGCACTCGACAGAGATGTACCCACAAGCAGTCGAGTGCATGTTTCTGGTCCTGAATGTTTCAGCAGAGCTATCAGAGCCGCAGTTATCCCTCCCAATTTCAGGTTGGCAATAGGAGTCAGCAAGTTCACTGGTGAGTCTAAGCCTGAAACTTGGCTTGAAGACTACCGAGTGGCAGTTCAGATTGGTGGTGGGAACGACAAAGTGGCCATGAAGCACTTGCCCCTCATGCTGGAAGGTTCTGCCAGGGCATGGTTGACTCAATTACCTCCTAGCAGCATTTACACTTGGGAAGATCTGTCCCGAGTGTTCATCAGAACGTTTGAAGGAACTTGCAAGCGACCAGCTGGATTGACAGAGTTGCAAGTCTGCGTGCAGAAAACTAATGAGACACTCAGAGAGTATATTCAGAGGTGGATCACTTTGCACCACACTGTGGAGAATGTGTCCGATCATCAGGCAGTCTGCGCCTTCAAAGATGGTGTCAACAACAGAGAACTGAGTTTGAAGTTTGGTCGAACCGGTGACATGACCTTGAGTCGGATGATGGAGATTGCTACCAAGTACGCCAACGGCGAAGAAGAAGACCGACTCCGAAGCGGCAAGCACAAGCCGAGTCAGTCGGAAAAAGGAAACACCAGTCGGAAACAGAAGCGGAAGGCTGAACCGGCAGCTCCTGGAGAGGCTCTGGCCGTGACTCAAGGAAAGTTTAAGGGGAAACCAAAAGGATCCTGGAACCCCAAGAAGGTAAAGGATAAAGAAGGGAACGACGTGATGGATATGCCATGTCACATTCACACGAAGAAAGACGAAGAGGGGAATATCATTTACCCGAAGCACACCACTCGCCAATGTCGACTCCTGATCCAGCAGTTTCAGGGAAAACAGTCTAAGGACAAGGAGAAGGAGTCGGACAAGGCCGAAGACAAGGAGGACAGTGAGGAAGGATATCCGCATATCAACTCCACTCTGATGATCTTTGCAGATGTGGAAAGCAGAAGTCGACTGAAAGTGATTAACCGAGAGGTGAACATGGTTGCCCCCGCAAAAGCAAACTATCTGAAGTGGTCTCAAACACCCATCACGTTCGACCAATCTGATCACCCGACTCATATTGCCACCCCTGGGAGGCAAGCTTTGGTGGTCGATCCAGTTGTCGAAGGCACTCGACTGACAAAGGTGCTGATGGATGGTGGAAGTGGGCTGAACTTATTGTATGCAGACACATTGAAAGGTATGGGCATTCCGATGTCCCGACTGAGCACTAGTAACATGAGCTTTCATGGAGTTATACCAGGGAAGAAGGCCGAGTCACTCGGCTAGATAGCTTTGGACGTGGTGTTTGGTGATTCGAAGCATTTTCGCAAAGAAAAGCTAACGTTTGAGGTCGTGGATTTTCAGAGTGCATATCATGCCATTTTGGGGAGACCAGCTTACGCACGGTTTATGGCTCGACCATGCTACGTGTACCTCAAATTGAAGATGCCCGGCCCCAAAGGAGTGATCACTGTCACCGGTGATCGGAAAAAGGTAGAAGAGTGCTTTCATAAGGGCTCCAAGATCGCCGATTCCCAGGTGACAGCGGTCGAGTTTGAAGAATACAAGCAAAACGTAGATCCGAGTGACTTGCTGCGATCCAAGAAGCCCGCCACAGAGTCTGCATTCCAGTCGTCCGGTGAGACGAAGCCTGTTCACATTCACCCGACTGACCCCGAAGCAGCTCCGACCCGCATCTCCATGACACTCGACCCAAAATAGGAAGAAGCGCTCATCCAGTTCCTCCGTGAGAACTGGGACATTTTTGCATGGAAGCCCGCTGACATGCCAGGTGTTCCCAGGGGACTGGCTGAGCATCGCCTAAGAGTCGACTCATCTGCAAAACCAGTCAAAGAACATCTTCGGCGGTCCGCCGTCCAGAAGAGAAAAGCCATTGGCGAAGAAGTGGCTCGACTGTTGGCGGCAGGATTTATCCGAGAGATATACCACTCTGAGTGGCTCGCTAATGTCGTCATGGTTCCTAAGAAGGACAAGTCGCTCCGAATGTGCATTGATTTCAAGCACATCAACCGGGCCTGCCCGAAAGATCATTTTCCTCTCCCTCGCATAGATCAAATTGTTGACTCGACCGCGGGATGTGAGAGGTTATTTTTTTTAGATGCCTACTCCGGGTACCACCAGATCCGTCTGTACGGGCCCGACGAGGTAAAAACAGCTTTCATCACTCCATTCGGGTGCTTCTGCTATATCACCATGCCATTCGGCCTCAAGAATGCCGGAGCCACATTTATGCGAATGATTCAGAAGTGTCTACTCACTCAAATCAGTCGGAATGTGGAGGCTTATATGGATGATATTGTTGTCAAGTCGCGAAAAGGTTCCGACCTGCTCGCTGACCTCGCCGAAACATTTGCCAACCTCAGAAGGTATGATATCAAGCTCAATCCATCAAAGTGCACATTTGGAGTTCCTGGTGGCAAGTTACTCGGTTTTCTCGTTTCCGAACGGGGAATCGACGCTAACCCAGAGAAGATTGGCACTATTCTCCGAATGAAACGCCCTGTGCGAGTGCATGATGTCCAGAAGCTTACTGGATGCTTAGCCGCATTAAGTCGATTCATCTCACGACTCGGTGAAAAGGCATTACCTCTTTACCGACTGATGAAGAAGACAGACAAGTTCGAGTGGACTCCAGAAGCTGATGCAGCGTTTGCCGAGCTAAAAGCTCTGCTCTCCACCCAGCCGGTGCTTGCTGCTCCAATCAGCAAAGAGCCTCTGTTGCTCTATATCGCAGCCACAGGGCAAGTCGTCAGTACTGTGCTAACGGTCGAGCGGGAAGAAGAAGGAAAAGCTCTCAAAGTTCAGCGCCCAGTGTATTATTTGTCTGAAGTCTTGACTCCATCCAAGCAGAGATATCCTCATTATCAGAAGCTTGTGTATGGAATATACATGACCACAAAGAAGGTTGCTCATTATTTCTCTGATCATTCCATCACAGTCGTCAGCGACGCTCCACTATCAGAGATTTTGCACAACAGAGATGCAACTGGTCGAGTGGCCAAATGGGCGATTGAACTTCTTCCCCTTGATATCAAGTTTGAGGCAAAGAAAGCCATTAAGTCCCAGGCAATAGCAGATTTCCTTGCCGAGTGGATTGAACAGCAGCAGCCGACTGAAGTTCACTCGGAGCATTGGACCATGTTTTTTGATGGCTCTAAGATGTTGAATGGTTCCGGTGCTGGGGTTGTCCTGGTTTCCCCTAGAGGAGATAAGCTCAGATATGTGCTCCAGATTCACTTTGATTCCTCCAACAATGAGGTAGAATATGAAGCCCTCTTATATGGGTTGCGCATGGCCATTTCACTCGGCGTCCGTCGCCTGATGGTCTATGGCGACTCGGATTTAGTGGTCAATCAGGTGATGAAAGAGTGGGACGTGAGAAGCCCAGCCATGACTGGATACTGCAGTGCAGTGAGGAAGCTGGAAAAGAAGTTCGAGGGGTTGGAGCTCCATCATATACCCCGACTGAAAAATCAAGCAGCTGATGATCTAGCAAAGATAGGTTCCAAGAGAGAAGCCATTCCGAGTGGTGTGTTCTTGGAGCATATACACACTCCGTCAGTCAAAGAGGATCCTTTCACCGAAGAAACTCCACAGCCCAAGAGTGCCACAGATCCGACTGAAGTTGAAGTTCCAGCGGTGGTCGACTTGATCATGGAGGTTTTGGTGGTCATTCCCGACTGGACGATTCCGTATGTCGCATATATCCTGAGGAAAGAGCTCCCGGAGGATGAGGAAGAGGCTCGACAGATCGTCCGTCGATCTAAGGCCTTTACCGTAATCAAAGGACAATTATACAGAGAAAGCGCGACTGGAGTTGGTCAGAAGTGCATAACACCAGAAGAAGGTCGACTCATCCTCAATGATATTCACTCGGGGACCTCTGGTCATCATGCGTCCTCTCGGACCATCGTGGCCAAAGCATACCGAGCCGGATTTTACTGGCCAAAGGCGAATGAGATGGCAAAAGAGATAGTGGATAAGTGCGAGAGATGTCAATTCTACTCGAATATGTCACACAAGCCTGCGTCGGCTCTGAAGACCATTCCACTCGTCTGGCCTTTCGCAGTATGGGGATTGGACATGGCCGGTCCTTTGAGAACAGGACGAAGTGGCTTCACGCATGTACTGGTGGCAGTCGACAAGTTCACCAAGTGGATCGAGGCTAAACCAATCAAGAGCCTTGACACCGGTACTGCTGTAAGCTTCATCAGGGAACTAATATTCAAATATGGAGTCCCACACAGCATCATTACGGATAATGGGTCGAACTTTGACTCAGAGGAATTCAGAGCTTTCTGCAACTCCCAAGGCACACGGGTCGACTACGCTTCAGTCGCCCATCCGCAGTCGAATGGACAAGCAGAGCGAGCTAATGGACTGATTCTTAAGGGATTGAAACCTCGACTAATGCGTGATCTCAAACACGCGGCTGGAGCTTGGGTCGACGAACTTCCCTCAGTACTCTGGGGACTGCGGACCACACCTAATCGGTCGACCGAAAGAACTCCATTCTTCTTGGTCTATGGAGCTGAAGCAGTCTTGCCGAGTGATCTTCTCCACAATGCTCCTCGAGTTGAAATCTACAACGAAGCAGAGGCTGAACAAGCGCGGCAAGACGCAGTCGACCTTTTAGAGGAAGAAAGGGAGATGGCTCTGATCCGGTCGACCATCTACCAACAAGATTTGCATCGTTTCCACGCCAGAAATGTGAGAGCTCGAGCCTTCCAGGAAGGAGATTTGGTTCTCCGAGTGGATCAGCACAAACCACACAAGCTTGCTCCTTCTTGGGAAGGCCCCTTCATCGTCACCAAGGTTCTCCACAACGGGGCGTACCGTCTTTACAACGTCGAGCATAATATCGACGAGCCCCGAGCTTGGAACGCGGAGCTACTCCGCCCATTTTACACTTAAGTTTTATCACTCAGATGAGTTGCAATAAAGTACTTCTGTAGTTCATGGACCTCAAAATAATAGTGTCTTAGTCCCTCCATAATTTCTGCCGCTTTTTATTTTTGTCCAATAAAATTCCCCCTCAGTGGGTGACTTAGCTACGAATCCGTTTCTCCTAAGTTTGTAAAAATCCTACCGAGTGGCGAGCCAGACTCCCACTCGGAGGCTTAGCTGCGAATCTGTTTCGCCTAAGTTATCAAAATCCTACCGAGTGGTAAGCCAGCCTTCCACTCGGGTGCTTAGCTGCAGCCCTGTGCTCGCCTAAGTTATAAAAATCCTACCGAGTGGTAAGCCAGCCTTCCACTCGGGGGCTTAGCTGCAGCCCTGTGCTCGCCTAAGTTACGAAAATCCTACCGAGTGGTAAGCCAGCCTTCCACTCGGGGGCTTAGCTGCAGCCCTGTGCTCGCCTAAGTTACAAAAATCCTACCGAGTGAGGAGCAACCCTCTCACTCGGGGGCTTAGCTGCAGCCCTGTGCTCGCCTAAGTTACGAAAATCCTACCGAGTGGTAAGCCAACCTTCCACTCGGGGGCTTAGCTGCAGCCCTGTGCTCGC
>NC_057813.1:615759137-615760130 GCF_018294505.1 Triticum aestivum
GAAAATCCTACCGAGTGGTAAGCCAGCCTTCCACTCGGGGGCTTAGCTGCAGCCCTGTGCTCGCCTAAGTTATAAAAATCCTACCGAGTGGTAAGCCAGCCTTCCACTCGGGGGCTTAGCTGCAGCCCTGTGCTCGCCTAAGTTACGAAAATCCTACCGAGTGGTAAGCCAACCTTCCACTCGGGGGCTTAGCTGCAGCCCTGTGCTCGCCTAAGTTACGAAAATCCTACCGAGTGTAGAGCAACCCTCTCACTCGGAGGCTTAGCTGCAGTCCAAGCACTCGCCTAAGTTATCAAAATCCTACCGAGTGTAGAGCAACCCTCTCACTCGGGGGCTTAGCTGCAGTCCAAGCACTCGCCTAAGTTATCAAAATCCTACCGAGTGTAGAGCAACCCTCTCACTCGGAGGCTTAGCTGCAGTCCAAGCACTCGCCTAAGTTATCAAAATCCTGCCAAGTGAAGAGTAAACCTCTCACTCGGGGACTTAGCTGCAGCCCAGTGCTCGCCTAAGTGGACTGAAGAATAAGTCGATTGCAGTAAAGGCGCCTTGCTTTGGACCTACAAAAGACATTTCGAGCCAAAGGCAATCATATTCAAGCACCAAATTCAAGTTTGAATCGATATCTAAAGGAACCGAGAGTGCTCAGGCGTTAAGCCTGTTAAGGTTTATCGGTTACAATTCCACTCGGCATACCGAGGCAAATTTAAAAGCGTCGAGCCAGAATAAGTTTTTTATCCCTCCTGTGGAGGGCTGGAAGGAGCAACGAATTCATCAAGGTCAATTCCGTCGGCGATCCGAGTGGCAGCTGCAAGGAAAGTTTCCATAAAGGACCTGAAGTCGTGCTTCTTGGTATTGGCCACCCGAAGGGCCGCCAGCTTCTCTTCTCGTGCATCCTTACAGTGGACTCGGGCAAGACACAGAGCAACATCTGCACCACACCGAGCCGAGGACTTCTTCCATTCCTGCACTCGACCAGGGATCGTGTTCAACTGG